>NW_007245990.1:132988-143742 GCF_000164805.1 Carlito syrichta
CCTGAAGCTGCTGCGTCGGCTTCAAACGTGAGCCCAGACTCGAGCCTGAATAAAGACCCTCGTGTGTTTGCATCGGAGCTGGCTCTTTGATTTTGAATTTTGAGTTTAACAATGATAGATATGTACATAAGCTCAGAGAGCTCTTTCTAGATGTGGGCTCTGTTCTAAGTCAGACACATTGACTGACTTCATCCTCATAACAACCCTCATAAGTAGATATTATTACAGCCTGTTTTATGGACGCGTCTGAAACATTAGGACACTCACCTGGGGCTGCCCAGCTTGTCAGCTGTGGGGCCGGATCCGAGTTCACTCAGGCTGGTTCTGGGGCCATGCTGTTCACACCATCCCACCTCCTGGTTCCTGGGGTTCCGCAGCCAGTGGTTGGGTGTTTGGAGTGCAGAGTCTGATCCAGCCAGAACAGTACTGATTCTTTTCCACAGTTTCCTTCCTCCTCTCGTTCTTCAAACCCAATCTAAATTTAAGTTCTTTTATTTAATTTTTTTGAGTAGGTCATACACTGATCTGACTCAAAAATCCAAATTATAAACCTGGACAATATAGCAAGACCTCATCTCTTAAAAAAAAAAATTAAGGCCAGACTCAGTGGCTCAGTCTGTAATTCCAACACTTTGGGAGGCTGAGGTGAGTGGATTGTCTGAGCCCGTGGGTTTGAGACCAGCCCGGGCAACTTGGCGAGACTTTGTCACTACAATAAATTAAAAAAAAAATTATCTGGGTGTGGTGGCGCATGCTTGTAGTTCCAGCTACTTGGAAGGCTGAGTCGGAAGAATCACTGGAGCCCAGCAGGTTGAGGCTGCGATGGCCGTAGCATGCCACTGCACTCCAGCCTGGGCGATAGAGTGAGTCTCTAAGTAAAAATAAATAAATAAAATTAGCTGGGTGCGGTGGTTCACGCCTGTAGTCCCAGTGGCTTGGAAGGCTGAAGTGGGAGGATTGCCTAAGCCCAGGATGTTGAGGCTGTGGTGAGCTGTGATCGTGTCACTGCACTCTAGCCTGGGCGACAGAGTGAGACTCTGACTCTAAAAAAAAATTTTTTTTTTTTGAGTTGGAGTCACTCTGTCGCCCAGACTGGAGTGCAGTGGCACGCTCCTGGCTACTGCAACCTCGACCTGCTGGGCTCCGGTGATCCTTCCGCCTCAGCCTTCCAAGTAGCTGGAACTACAGGTGTGTGCTGCCATGCCTGGCTAATTTTTTAATTTATTTATTGTAGAGATGAGGTCTCGCCAAGTTGCCCAGGCGGGTCTTGAACCCACGGGCTCAGGCAATCCACTCACCTCAGCCTCCCAAAGACGCAGGATTACAGGCTGAGCCACCGAGCCCAGCTTAAAAAAGTTTTTTTAAAAGAAAAAACAAACTATGTACAAAGGTAAACACTGAGAAGTCTGATCTCCTCCCTGTCCTTGTCACCAGGTTCTGGTCACCCTCCCCCCACCCCTGGATAACCACTTTGATTCATTTCTCATGTCCTCCCAGTGTTTCCTGATAGACAAACATATGTGGACACTTTCTTCCTCTGTAGACATGGCATGCTGTAGACAGTGGCGGGTGCATCCCTCCTCATCCTCCCTCTTCACCCTCCTTTCTCATCCTCCCAGTCCTCTCTTCCCTCTCTTTCCCGCCCCTTCCCTTCCTCTTTTCTCTTTTTTCCCTTATTTTCTTTCTCTCTCTTTCTCTGTCTCTTCTGTCTCGTCTCTCTCTATTTGTCTCTCTCTCTCCTCTCTTTCCTCTCTGTCTCTCTCTTTCTTTTTTTCTCTCATCTCTTTCTTTCTGTTTCTCTCTGTGTGTTTGTCTATCTGTCTCTTCTATTTCTCCCTCTGTCTCTCCTCTCTTGTCTCTCTCCTCTCTTTATCTCTCTCCTCTCTTTCCTCTGTCTCTCTCTTCTTTCTCTAACTGTCTCTCTCTCTGTCTTTTTTTCTGCCTCTGTCTCTCTCTTTTCTCTCTCTCCTCATTCTCTAGTCTCTCTCTTTTCTGTCTCTCTCTTTCCTCTGTCTCTCTTCACTCTATGTCTCTCGTCTCTTTCATCTCTCTCTTTCTTTGTCTCTCTCTCTCTGTTTCTCTCTTTCTATGTATCTCTCTTCTCTGTCTCTCTCAGTCTCTCTCTCCTCTTTGTCTGTCTCTCCTCTCTCTCCTCTCTGCTGTCTCTCTCTCCTGTCTCTTTCCTCTCTGTCTCTCCCCTCTCTCTGTCTCTCCTCTCTCTTTCCTCTCTCTCTGTCTCTATTTCTGTCTCTCTCTCCTCTCTCTCAATGTCCCTCTCCTTCCTGTCTGTCTCTCTCCCCCCTCTCTCTTCTTTCTCTCTTTTCTTTCTCATCTCCCACTCTATCCTCTCTCTTTCTCTCTCTCCTCTCTCTCTGTCTCTCTTCTCCTCTACCTCTCCCTCCCTCTTTTCTCTATCCCAAGAACCTTTCTCCATCAGTACCTAGGGACCATCCTTATTTTTTATCACCTTTATAGGACACCATTCTGTGGTCACTCTATATTTAACTAGCCCCACGAACGAAGGCTGGTTCCCCCTTCCTTGTGCTGCAGTGACCATGTCCGTGCATAGGCTTTTGCACATACACATGTAGGCACGTGCAGGTCAGCATGTGGTGAGGCCACAGTCCTCAGAAGCGGGCTTGCTGGGGGGCGCTGATAATGTTGGCGGCCACTGCCGACATCTCCCCAGACTTATTTTCTACAAACAGTCCAGGCTCATGTTGGGGAAGCTGAGCCCTGTCACAGGCAGGGACACATGAACCTGCTGGAGCAATGGCCTCCCCACTGCAGTCCTCCTGGCCCCGGCGTGGCTCCACCCTGTATGTGGCACACACTAACAGGAGCCTCCTGGTGACCGATCGGGTGCAGAGCTTGGAGTGCTCACCCTCCACACGATCTCATCGAGTGCTGCTCCCAGCTTCCTGCCCATGTCCCTGGGGGCCATGGGTTCGGTACACTGTCACCGGAGCTAAGTAGGAATTATACTCCTGACACCCAGACACAGGGACACCTGCACGGTCCAGAGTGACAGTGACCGCGGAGTGTGATGCTCTGCTTGTGGCAGGAGTAGCCGACAGGCCCATGGGGTCACTGTCCCTCTCAGTTCCAGCTGTTCTTCCTGACTGGGGCCCCTACTGACCAGGCACGCCCGGCCCGCAGTGAGAGGCTCTGCTGTGAGTACCCTGAGGTGGATGCCTTCGCTGGATCCCCCTGACCAACCCTGGCTTCCCCTGGCCAACCCTGGCTTCCTCTGGCCTCCCCCGGCCATCCCCAACCTTCCCTGGCCTCCCCCGTCATCCCCTGCCAACCTCAGCCACCTCCAGCCAACCTTGGCCACCTCCGGCTAACCTTGGCCACCCCAGTCATCTCTGACCTCCCTCGCCCTTCTCTGACTTTCCCTCACCCCTTCCTCCCCATTCCTCCCACCTCAGTCTCCCACACCCAGTGAAAGGAAGAGAGAAAACAGGCAATCGAGGGAAAGTGATTAAACCTAGCCTGCTTTTCCTGGGAATCCGGGGCAGTTTTTCATGACCATTGACATGAAAACTCTTATCTGAATTTTTAAAGCACAACCTTTTCCTTAATTCAGATAGTTGAACCATAGGTCACACAAAGCAGGGTCATAAATGTTGTGCAATCTTGACTCACAGAGTCCAGCTGTGCCACCATACCCTCCTCTCCTCTTAGGTCAGAGGGACTTCTAAGTGTGTCGGTCTCAACCCAAACCAGCGGTCACCAGTGTTTTGGTTGTCACCTGTGATCAATAAACAATGTTCAGATCCTGCTTTCAATGCATGCTAACCAACATGTGTTGAGTATTATAATACATGCGCAGGTGGGACGCAGTGGCTCATGCCTAAAATCCTAGCACTCTGGGAGGCCAAGGTGAGAGGATCACTTGAGCTCAAGAGTTTGAGACTAGCTTGGGCAACATAGCAAGACTTCATCTCTAAAAAAAATGTGTAAATTAGCCAGGTGTGGTGGCACATGCTTATAGTCCCAGCTACTAAGGAGGCTGAGGCTGGAGGATCACCTGAGCCCAGGAGGTCAAGGCTGAAGCAAGCTGTGATCATGCCACTGTACTCCAGCCTGGGCAGCAGAGTAAAACCCTGACTCAAAAAACAAAAAACAAAAAAGCATATTGTGATGGGGAGATTATCTTGAATTATATGGGTAGGCCCAGTGTTTCACTGGGGTCCTTATAAGACAGAGGCGAGAAAACCAACGGCAATAGCAGGAGACATGACCTGGAGACAAGAGGTTGAGTGACATGAGGAGAGGACCACAGGCCAGGAAGGCAGGAGCCTCTGGAAACTGAAAGGGATGAGGAAGTGGATTCTCCCCTGAAGCTTCTAGAAGGAACCAGCCTGTCCACAGCTCGCCTGCCGCTCAGGGAGACTGATCTTGGCCTCTGCCCTCCAGGGCTACACATGGTCAAGGTCAGTCTTATTGCTTTAAGCCACCACGTTGTAATTCGTGACAGCAACCACAGGGAACAACAGAGACCTCCGTTTCATTTGACGAACGCGTTGGTGTTCCTGAGGCCACATCTTTGTCTGTTTTCTGTTGCTATAGCAGAATGCCACAGACTGGGTGATTGATTGATTGACTGATTGATTGGAATCAGGCTCTCACTCTGTTGTCCAGGCTGGAGCACAGTGTCAAGATCATGGCTCACTGCAGCCTCGACCTCACGGGCTCAGGCAATTCTCCTGCTTCAGCCACCCAAGTAGACATGCAACACCATGCCTGGTTAATTTTTGTATTTTTTGTAGAGACGAGGCCTTGCTACGTTGCCCAGGCTGGTCTTGAACTCCTGGCCTCAAGTGATCCTCCCGCTTTGACCTCCCAAAGTGCTGAATTCCAAAAGCATGAGCTACTGTGCCCTGCCTCCTGTGTCTATTTAATCAGTTTCCCTAAATGTTTCATGTGCGTGGTGATGTTTCAAGTTCCCCGTGTTCACTGCGGGACACTGTAAGCTGAACCGGACCACAGAGACACTGGAGACATGTCTGAAAGCCAAGGACAAGATAACCAAGTGTGTTTATTGAATTCTGTCCATTTCTAGGGACAGAAACCCCCCTCCCCCACCATGGTTTAAAAGCAAAAGAGGACACCTTGGCTCTTCTAATGGAGGTCATTCCTGGGACAGCTTGCGGGACTAGGGAGTTCTGCATGGGCCAGGGCCTGTTCCCATTCTGGGGACAACCAGCACTCCCTTTTGCCTCCACTCATGTCTCATTCCTGCTTTCTCCACGTGGGCACAGGAGGGAAGGTAACTGCTGGAAGCCTAAATGTCAAATCCTCCCAACTCAGAACTTCCCTTTCCTATCAGCCAGGCACAGTGGCTCAGCTACTATGGGAAGCTGAGGCAGGAGGATTGCCTGAGGTCAGGATTTCAAGACCAGCCTGGTCAACATAGCAAGATCCCAACTCTTCAAAAAGTTTTAAAAAATCAGATGTGCATTGTGGTGTGCATCTGTAATCCCAGCTACTTGGGAGGCTGAGACAGGAGGATCGCTTGAGCTCAGGAGTTGGAGGTTGTGGGGGAACTATGAGGGTGCCACTGCACTTCTGGGTGGCAGAAACAGACCCTGTCTCTAAAAACAAAGCAAGAGAAAGAACCTCTCTCCCATGATTCACATGCATGACTCTGGAAAGGTCTCTGCTCGGTTCAGCTGGAGTCATTGCCCACTCTTGGGCCACTCACTCTGTCCAGGGAAAAGTGTGCCATGCTTGGCCAAACTCGTATCACAGGCCTGCCCTGGGATCAGGGTGAGGCTGCACCCTCAGCTCAGAGAGGAGGTGATTAGAGTCATTCTTCTGGGACTACCCAGAGCTTACTGTAGTCCTGTCCCCCTGAGGATGCCATCTCCGGCACCCACCTACCACGCAGTGAGGGCTTCCATCTGGGTGCCATGGGGCTGCCGTGGGACAGCACACCACGCTGCTGGCTGAGGAGACGACCCTCTCCAGGGTGAAGCTGTCCTGCATGCACTAGCCTTCTGTATTTGAGAGTCACAGAAGTTGAATCACATTGTTTATGTAGCTGGGCATAGTCCAGAGGACATTCACATATGGGGACTGTATGGCATTCCTTAGTGCCTTCCCTTCAATGACAGCTGGTCTCTCCTGCTGAGGAAAGACCTCCTCTCTCTGAACCCAAAACTCTCAGGAGGATTAACTGAGATGTGTGTTAAGTGTTAGCACAGAGTCAGTATTCAGGTAGTAAGGCTTCCTTTCTCGGCCCTGTCCAGAGTCCAGTCGTCATCCCTGGTGACTTAGCAGAACAAGCAGGGTTGATTTGAGAGTTTATCAGACTCACCCAGGACCTTGGGAGACATACACTGCCTGGGGTCCACTTTAGATCTCTAGAACCAGACCCCCCGGGCTAGAGCCGGGGGTGTCTGAACGTCTCGCTGGCGCTGATGCACGCCACATGTCAGAAGTGCTGATTGTAAGCTTCAGCCAGCCCAGAGCCTGCAACTTCTGGGTCGGTTTTCTTTGGTTCCTAAGTGTGGAATGAAGTATGCATCCATCATGCCGAGCACCCTGGAGCTGGAAAGAAGCTTATAGGGTGTGATTCCAACTCCACCTGAAACGGAATGCTTGCGAGGGGTTACCCAAGCAGTCACTGTGCATGGTGTGTCCTGGGCGCTGTCCCATACCAGGGTTGGCCTTGAGCACTGAGTCCTCCCTGACTCTAAGCAGTGGACTTGTCTACTCTGAGTGTGGTTTGACCTGCCCTGCTGCCTGTGCACCATGGCCCTACTCTGAATGTGCCCCACCCATCCTGTCCTTTGAGGCTGTACTTTGTACAAAAATAGCTTCTCAGTGCTAATGGCTTGCTATCTTTGACTTTTATGACTTGTTTAATTATCCCTTGCCCAGTCTTTTGTGTGGCTGAGTGATTCATGACTCTGATATGAATAACAGGCCTGAAACGCCCTCTGAAACTATTATGAACAAGAACTATTGATCATGTGCCATGCGGTGCCATCTGATTATCTCAGTAGTCTTAGAGGTTCAGGAGCTGCCTGCTGGGAGGATTGCCTCCTTTTTGTTTTTTTTGTTTTTTTTTTTTTTAGTTGGAGTCTCACTCTGTTGTCCAGACTGGAGTCAGCTCTCAGTTCACTGCAGTCTTGACCTTCTGGGCTCAGGTGTTCCTCCTGCTTCAGTCTTCCAAGTAGCTGGGACTATAGGCACGTGCCAACAGCCTGGCCAATTAAAAAAAATATATTTTATAGAGATGAGGTCTTGCTATGTTGCCCAGGCAGGTATCTCCTTTTTGTAGCTTCAACTCAAGCTGACTTTCAGGAGTATAAAGTGGTCTCATTTTTCAAATGCAAAATTTTAAGTGCCCAACCAATTATTTTAGAATTGTACTGTATGAGTCTTGAATGAAAGATGATCATATATGATTTCCAGTTTCATGTTTTTGAAATTGAATTCCTGAAATTAAATGACTACCGCAAGATCAGATATAACCAATGTGCATCTTTTTTCCCCCAATTATCTGAACTGGTATATCCTACCTGTAACTCAAATTATTATCACTGGAAATTCATCCCTCTCTGACTGTCCTTAGTGATTTCTCAGTGACCCCAGGGACATCCTTCCCTGCTCTTGTCACCTGGTCCACCCCCTGTGGGTTCCCTCTCTGCTGGGTGAGGTGGTCCTTTGCGACTATGACTGTGCATAGGTGAAGGAGACCCAGCTATACTCCTGTTTCCTAATTCTCTGTGCCTCTGAGTTAGAAGGACAGTTGCTTGAAGATCTCACCGACTAACAACATCTGAGCTCCTGGTGCTGTCTCTGTGTGGGGAGGAGAGAATAATTTCTTAATGGGAAGACACAGGCACCACCTCCGTCACCCTGTAAGTTCCCACATAGGTGGATTTGTTTAACATGAAGGACATCGGCGGAATGCTACTTGCCAAATGAATTTGGGAAATGGAAAATACGGAAATCATTTTTACTAATCGCTTCCTTTTTGGAGACACTAACTCAGCCACAATGATTCATGGGGAATGGGGCACACAAGCCCTGAGCTACTCGTTCCCGGAACAGGATGCAGGAAGGGGCAATTTCAGAACAACTGTTACTGAGAAAGAGTCAGTATCCTCCAGGTAGTCAGAATAACCCAGACTCCAAAAAGATCCCACGTTTTATGAGGAGTAATTGCCCAGGTTTGGCTTCTTCAGAGGAGAAAAATCCATATATATATGCCAAAAAGTGCATGACATAATTGTCAATTTAAAAGTTACAATTTAGGCCAGGCTCCATGGCTCAGCCTGTGATTCCAGCACTTTGGGAGGGTGAGGCAAGTGGATTGCGTGAGCCCGTGGGTTCGAGACCAGCCCGGGCAACTTGGTGAAACCTCGTCTCTACGATAAATCAAAAAATTAGCTGGGCGTGGTAGCGTATGCCTGTAGTTTCGGCTACTTGGAAGGCTGAGGTGGAAGGATCACTGGAGCCCAGCAGGTCAACTCTGGGGTAGCCTTGAGTGTGCCACTGCACTCCAGCCAGAGTGACAGAGTGAGACTCCAATTAAAAAAAAAAAAAAAAAGCCAAAATTCGAGTTTGTTTGTTTGTTTGTTTTTTTTAAAAAGCTTGTCCATTGTCCAGGGCAGACTTACGTGACACACAGAGAACGGACTTCTGCTATATATGTGTGGAGGCCAATAATTCCACGCCCATCAACTGTGTTACCAGGCATCATGTGCACAAAGGCTCCCCTGTGGTACCCAGCGAGTTGCAAGGTGATAACAAGAACACACATCTTCACGCCTGTGTTCCACGGACTTGGTTATTCCCGTCTAGATGGCAACACCAGGCTGAGAGCCATAAACATTTATTAGAACCAACAGCCAAGGAAGAACTGGAACATTTTCCAGAGACCTGCCTCTCTCCACAGGCCATGGCGCCATGCCGCCATCCTGGCCACAGCCTCACATTCCAGTGCCATATGGAAAATGTCCTGGGTATAAGAAAGAATGGCCCAATCTGTTTTATGAGGCTAACATAACTGATAGCAAACGCTGACACAACCAGCACAGGAAAGAAATAGCCAGAACAGCGTTGATTCTGGAAAGCCTTCCAGCTTACTTGGCCAGATGAGGTGTGCAGATGCCTCTGACTCAGATTCCCCTGCTGAGCACACAGCCTGGAGAAACTCTCGGACAGGCCCAAGGGAAACGTGCCTGGCAGGTCATTACGGCACAACGGTAGCTGGGAGTTGGAGCCTTGCTGTGCATCATGGGGGGAGGGAAGGGTACAACCCGGTCTTTGGGAGTATCTGCAGCAGGCAGACGGAATGAGTTGGATTACTTCTAGCAGCATCAATTGATTTTAAAGCATAGTGGAGAGTGAAAAAAGTAAGAAACAGAACAATGTTTTAACACTATTTTAAGACCTACTGTGCCCGTATAACATAACATAACCAGGCGTGGTGGCTCACACCTGTAATCCCAGCACTTTAGGAGGTCAAAGCAGGAAGATTGTTTGAGCCCAGGAGTTCAAGATCAGCCTGGGCAAAAAAGCAAGACCTCATCTCTAAAAAAATTAAAAAAAAAATTAGTTGGGTGTGGTAGCATGCACTTGTAGTCCCAGCTACTTGGGAGGCTGAGGCAGGAGGGTCACCTGAGCCTAGGAGGTCAAGGCTGTGGTGAGCTGTGATGGTGCCACTGCCCTCCAGCCTGGGTGACCCTGACTCAAAAAACTTTTTAAAAAATGAAGATTCCTTGGTCACCAGCAGCTCTGAACTGACCTCCAGGGAACCAACTCTGGGAATCTGAACGGTACTCCCACTTCTTGGATGACGGTGATGCTCATCAATGTTGAAGGACCTAGAACTTGAGGGGAGCGTGTCTCAGCCAGGACAGAACACAGACGGCATCACCTCTGCCTGGCACGGGGTGCAGCCCGGTAGGACCCAGGCACTCACTCCCCCAGCACCCAGGGGGTGGGCACCCTTGGCTGCCCTCCTGTGGTGGGGCCTGCCTTGTCCAGGGTCAAGTCCTCTCCCCAGAGCAGCTCGCTTCTGACTGGTCCATGGGGCACCAAGACCTGCCCATCCTTGCTTCAAAGAGGGGCATGTCTGAAGAGCCACTCCAGCCCCAGCCATCCTCTGAGACTACCCGAGTCCCTCCTGCACAGTGGCCAAACTCCCTGCTGGCCCTGATCCCTCTCCCCTGCACAAGGGCTCTCTGCACTGCTCCAGAAGCTTCTTACCTGCCCTCCATCTCAGAGTCTGTGTCCAGAGCTCCTGGCCTGAGACACCCAGAGTTGGCTTGAGACCCAGCTTGGTCGCTCCATCTCGAATGCTGTCTCAAACTCTTCCTTTCTCTCCAACTCCGAGGCTGCCCTGTTCAAGCCACCGTTTCTCTGTCGGTCGTGCAGGGACTTCCTCAGGGCCGTGTGTGCACGGTACTTCCCTGTCCTCCCATCACAGGCCATTCTCTGCACCGCAACCCAGGGAACTCTGGCAGTTCCAGAGACTTTTTATTTTATTATTATTAATTTTCTGGGGGGGTCAGGGGTCTCTCTCTGTCACTCATACTGGAGTGCAGTGGCACAATCATGGCTCACCACAGCCTCGGCCTCCTGGGTTCAGGCTATCCTCTGGCCTCAGCCTCCTGAGTAACTGGGACTACAGGCACGTGCCACCATAGCTGTGGCTAATTTAAAAAAATTTTTTTTTAGCTGGGCTCGGTGGCTCAGCCTGTAATCCCGCGCCTTTGGGAGGCTGAGGT
>NW_007245990.1:143997-169313 GCF_000164805.1 Carlito syrichta
CAGGTTGAGGCTGCGGTGGCCAGGAGCGGCCACTGCACTCCAGTCTGGGCAACAGAGTGAGACTCCAACTCAAAAAAAAAAAATTTTTTTTTTGTAGAGACAAGGTCTTGCTTTGTTGCCCGGGCTGATCTTGAACTCCTGGGCTCAAGCAGTCCTCCTGCCTTGACCTTCCAAAGTTCTGGGATTACAGGCGTGAGCCTGGTTATGTTATGTTAGATGGGCACAGTTGATCTTAAAATAGGAGATTATCCCGGTGGGCCTGACCTCATCACATGAAGTCTTTAAAAGAGGAGAGAATTTTCTCTGTCCAGTGGCAGAAGAAGAGGTCAGGGGTCAGAGGCACTGGAAGGATTTCCTGTGCTGTTGCTGACTTGGCAATGAAGAGATGGCAAGGACAGTCCCTGGGCAGCCTCTAGGGACCGAGAGTGGCCAGTTCTAGGGACCCTGGAAGCCTCGAGGGATCCCAGGCGCCAGCTCAAAAGCTGGGCCCTGCCAGCAGCAAGAGTGACCCCGGAGATGAACCTTCCTCAGTGTCAGTCCAACCGAGGTCCTGACCTCAGCCCAGCAACACCCAGCACACATGGCCATGCGATGCTGGATGCCCGACCCACAGAACTGTCAGTTGCCAATGGGTATTGTTTCCAGCCAGTAGGACTGTGGTGTTTGTTGGGCATCAATAGAAAATCAGTACAAAAGACGTTGTGCTAAGCACATCCTGGGGGCAGAAGAGAAAAAGTAAAGAGGCGCGGTGCTGCCCTCAGCTGGTCCAGGTGAGAGCAGGCGAGAAAGGAGCTTCCTCCCAGGTCTCCCCTTAAGTGGGATGACATGCCTAGCCTGCCTCCCTCCTGGGGATGCTGGGAGACTCAAAGAAGTGTAAGTAGGCCTCTGTCTGCAACCCCAGCAATTTGGGAGGCCGAGGTGGGGAATATCACTTGAGGGGACAACAATGTGAGACTTCATCTCTACAAAAAATAATAATTAAAAAGTTAGCCACTCTGGGCAGGGTGGCTCATGTCTGTAATCCCAGCACTTAGGGAGACCAAGACAAGAGGATTGCTTGAGCTCAGGGGTTCAAGACCAGCCAGGGTAACTTGGCAAGACCTTCTCTCTACAATAAATCAGAAAATTAGCCAGGTGTGGTGGCATGCTCCTGTGGTTCCAGCTACTTGGAAGGCTGAGGCAGAAGGATTGCCTGAGCCCAGCAGGTCAAGGCTGCAGTGGCCATGAGTGTGTTACTGCACTCCAGCGTGGGCGACAGAGTGAGACTCCAACTAAAAAAAAAAAAAAAAGTTAACCAGGTTGTGGTAGCTGGGACTACTAGGGAGGCTGAGGCGGGAGGATTGCTTGAGCCCAGGAGTTGGAGGCTGCAGGGAGCTATGATCACTCTACTTTACTCCAGCCTGGGCAACAGAGCAAGACCCTGTCTCTAAAAAACAAACAAATGAATGAAGTATAAACATAAGCTAGGAAGAACAGAATTGTTATTAAAATATGAGCTCCAGGCCTCTCCTGAGATTCTTCATAGGGATTCTTCTAGATAGAAAATGAAGGTTTTGGGATGAGAAATTCCTTACACACCCCAAAGGTATTCACAAAGTGCTCCTCTATGGCACCATGCCATCATGAGGATTGCCTGCCATGTGCCACAGTCCTTGGTGACCCAGAGAGCAGGGTGCAGCTACTCTCGAACCTGTCGCTCCTCTTCCTCCCACGTTGCAGGGCTGAGCACACCCCATCCATGGCTAAGGGAAGTAGAGAGGCATCTGCTCTGCCAGTCGGAGTCCAGCCAGAACAGCAGAAGCACCCTGGCCTCTGCAACAGAGGGAAGGGAGGCTAGGGAGGCAGGGAGGCTGGAGGAGCTGAGATAGTAACTCCAGGAAGTGCTGTGGCCTCTGCAAGAGGGAAGGGAGGCTAGGGAGGCGGGAGGCTGAAGGAGCAGAGATAGTAACTCCAGAAAGCATCCTGGTCGCAGCAAAAGAGGGAAGGGAGGCTAGGGAGGCGTGGAGGCTGGAGAAGCAGAGATTGAAACTCCAGGAGGTGCCCTGGGGCCGGGCCTGTGGGAACAGAGGGACAAGGCTGGGACCACCAGAATCCAGAAATTCAGGGGAGCTAGGATAGACCCCTGGGAGGAAGCCACATCCGAGTGGGGCTGGCACCACTGAGGGGTAAACTGAGGCTCAGTCTGGGCATGCTGACAAAAGCTGGAGTCTGGAGTCACCGTGGCTAGCAGCCTCGTGGTCTCTGTCTCTCAGGAGTCGCTGGTGGCAGAGCCCAGCAGGGGTGTGAGCTGGCAAAGGAAAGTCAAGTTCAGCCACAGCATTGCCCCTGGCTTCTGCAGGGCGGGTTTGGTGCCGAGAAGCGACACCTCATTGGCCAGCACAGGCCAGGACACCAAGAGGAAGGAGGAAGCTGGCTTATGACCAACTCCTTTTTGCCAGAAAAAAAGCTTCAAGCCCTGAGGTCATCTGAAAGGGACAGCTTTCCCTCACAATGGAAACCCTGGGGTGGAGGTGGGTGGGGTCATAGAACACCTGTTCACATCGGTCATTCTTGCTGGGCATCGTGGCATGATCCTGGTGTCCCAGCACTTTGGGAGGCTGAGGCAAGAGGATTGCTTGAGGCCAGGAGTTTGAGGCTGTGGTGAACTATGATTGCGCCACTACTCTTCAACCTGGCACAGAATGAGACCTTGTTTCCACTAAATAAATAAAGAATAGAATAAAATAAAAAAGTTAGCTCTGCATGGTGGTGCACACCTGTAGTCCCAGTTACTTGAGAGGCTGAGGTGGGAGGATTGCTTGAGACCTTGGTGAGCTATGATGGTGCCACTGTACTCCAGCCTGGGCAACAGTATGAGACCCTGCCTCTACAAAATAAATAAGTAAACAAATAAATAAATTTTTAAAAATTAGCCCAGAATGGTGGTACACACCTGTAGTCCCAGCTACTTGAGAGGCTGAGGTGGGAGGATTGCTTGAGGCCAGGAGTTTGAGGCTGTAGTAAGCTACGATCATGCCACTGCACTCCAGCCTGGGTGACAGAGTGAGACCCTATCTCCACTAAATAAATACATACATACATAAGCCATGCATGGTGGTACACGTCTGTAGCCCTAGCACTTTAGGAGTCTGAGCTGGGAGGATTGCTTGAGGCCAGGAGTTCGAGGCTGTGGTGAGCTAGGATTGTGCCACTCCACTCCAGCCTGGGCAACAGAGTGAGATTCTGAAAGAATTAAATTCCCCCGCAGAGCTGGGTGGACCAGCGAAGTGTCTGCTTCTCCAGCAAGGGTGCAGAAACCCCAGAGCGCAGGAGGATGCCAGGGGGTGCATGAAACTGCAAGGCATGCCCATGGCACATCCTTCTGGAACATCAACCTTCCTGGAAGGCTCTTAGGGGGCAAAAAAAAAAAAAAAAAAAAATATATATATATAATTTTTGGATAATAGTTTTTATTATATATTCAAACATAAACAAAACACTAAAAGACAAAAACATTCTGTGTACATTTGTCTCCCAAAAAACAGTGATGTTATATTAAAAACTGGAGACTTAGGGTTTGGAAAATAAAGAGCATGACAACATTTGTAAAATGCTACATGGTAGACACAGTTTTGGAGTTTCCTTATTCTCAGAATTTCGACTTGGTTTTCCATAGCTAAATTTATTTCTGCCTGTACACCCACATTCAAACTGTCTCCAGTTCACAGGCTGCTCTAGTATAAGGCAAAAGAGCTCAGTCATCTTTTTGGATCTCAACGATGGAAAATATTTCCATGTTAAAACAATGGAGTGGAGTGCAAAGGGAACTCGTATTTATTTATAGAAACATAAACTGCAAGTTGCATTGAAGAAAAGTTCTTCCACAGTTTCCTTCTTCCCAGTGGGTTCTAGTGTGCTTCTGATGACCGTGAGTCACCTAGATCATGAGAGCCAGGGTGCACATACTGGTATTCTCTACACACTCTGTCCAGTTTGATATGACTGCAACTGGAGAGATGGATGCACACTGTGGTCAACAAGGCCTCATGCTCTGTTTTAAATTTCCTCAGGGCCCAGCAGTCACTGGCTGGGATATCCAGTTTCCCTTTGCCTTATCTGAGCATCTTCAAGTCTGCTTGTACTCCCTGTTCTTTCCACTTTCCATAGTAAGTTGGAGCTGAGAGTTGATTGACTCAGTGACTTTTTTGCAGCTACCACCTTCCTGCCTTAGGTGCGGGATGGGTTCTCAAGCAAAAGTAGCTACCAAGAGGCCAGGGAGCAAAAAAGCCAACACCTACTTTTAAAGACAGTATCTCAGCCGCGCTCGGTGGCTCAACCTGTAATCCAAGCACTTTGGGAGGCTGAGGTGAGTGGATTGCCTGAGCCCACGGGTTCGAGACCCACCTGGGCAACTTGGCGAGACCTCATCTCTACAATAAATCAAAACATTAGCCGGGCATGGTAGCGTGCGCCTGTAGTTCCAGCTACTTGGAAGGCTGAGGTGGAAGGATTGCCGAAGCCCAGCAGGTCGAGGCTGCAGTGGCCAGAAGCAGCCACGGCTCTCCAGTCTGGGCAACAGAGTGAGATTCCAACTCAAAATAAAATAAAATAAAATAAAATAAAGACAGTATCTCAGATGTCAAAGTGGTACAGGCTGGTGGGGGAGAAAGGGGGAGTTCAAAGTCGGGGCCCCACCAGGGTGGCCAAGGAGGATGATGCCGGCAAACCCCAAAAGTGGGGTTTGGCCTGCAAGGCCAGGGGGTTCTTGGCTTCATGCAGGAAGGAATTCAAGCATGAGCCTTAAGTAGGAAACCCAAAGTAAGTTTATTTTTTAAAAATGGAGAGCAGAAAGTGAAAGACGGTGGCACACAGTGAGACTTAACACCTGTTAAGGCCAAGAGATTTAATGGGTCGAACGTGGTAGGCTACAGGACCTGAGGGTCAGGCTGTAGCGCTGAAGCAAGGGCACGCCAGCCTTTATGGGGGGCTTTAGGGCGACCCGTCAGTCGGTTATTGGTCGGCTGGCAGAGCTCCATCCAGGTTGGTGGATTTTTCGCTGGCTGTGGAAGAACCCGAAAGGTGCCATTTCAGACGCCCCCTTTGTTTGCTGTGTCGCCATTTTAGGCGGGGGCTGGGTTTGGGCCTCTTTCCAGGAAAAGGGAGGGGACGTGGCTTTAATTGTGGCTGGTGGTGGCCCTTCAGAAAGGAGGGCAGGGCAGCCCTGGAGAATCACCTGGGTTTGGAGCTGGAAAATGAAAGCTAGTGTATGGAAATAACAGCGAGTGGCTACTCCCCAGGCAGAGCAGCCCAGGTGGATATAGAGGAAGAACAGCAGCCGTGCTTTGCTGAGGTTTTGTTTTTATAGCTGTCTTTTGATTATATGCTAAGCAAGGGCGGAATATTCATGGACTTCCTGGGAAAGAGGCAGAGACTTCCTGGAATCAAAGTTTCTTCCCTTTTTTAAACAATATTAGCCTGAGTTCCGAGTTTGCCATGGTAACTGTAAACTGTCATGGCGCTGGTGGGAGTGTCTTTTAGCATGCTAATATATTATAATTGCGTATAATGAGCAAAAAGGGCCAGCAGAGGCCGCCCTTGACGTCATCTTAGTCTTAACTGGGCTCGGCTGACTGGTTGGTCTCTTCATTGCATCCTGTGTTGGTCGTCTTAGTCTTAACTGGGCTCGGCTGACTGGTTGGTCTCTTCATTGCATCCTGTGTTGTCCGTAAGGCCGGGAGTTGTGACCTTGGTTTTGGGAAACCAGTCCTGCCAGATCCCTGTCTCAAAAGCGAATGTAGGTTTGCAGTCACCACCTATCCTTTCAGGGTCCCCGAAAAAGCCTGAGGAGGACTCCTAGTCTGTGACTACATGACCTGTCGCCCACTTTTTTTTTTTTTTTTTTTTTTGAGTTGGAGTCTCACTGTGTTGCCCAGGCTGGAGTGCAGTGGCACACTCACAGTCAACCCAGCATCGACCTGCTGGGCTCCAGCGATCCTTCTGCCTCAGCCTTCCAAGTAGCCAGAACTATAAGTGCGTGCTACTATGCCTAGTTAATTTTTTGATTTATTGTAGAGACGAGGTCTCGCCAAGTTGCTCAGGCTGGTCTTGAATTTGCAGGCTCAGGCAATCCACTCGCCTCAGCCTCCGAAAGTGCTGGGATTATGAGCCGTTGAGCCTGACCCACCTACATTTTTTAATATTCAAATAGGGGGCTCTTTGTCCAGAAAGAACTACTTGTAGGGTTTTTTAAAAATTTAAAGTGAAAAGTTTTTAAATGACAGCTGTGTGTGTGTGTGTGTGTGTGTGTGTGTGTGTGTGTGCACGCGCGCGCGTGCGAGTGCGTCAGGGTCTCACTCTGTCACCCAGACTTGAGTGCAGTGGCAGGATCATGACAAAGTTTATAACAGCCTGGATCTCCTGGGCTCAGGTGATCTACTTCAGCCTCCCAAGTAGCTGGGACTACAGGTGCGTGCTACCATGCCTGGCTAAATTTTTGATTTTTTGTAGAGATGAGGTTTTGCTAGGTTGCCCAGGCTAGTCTCAGACTCCTAGACTCAAGCAATCCTCCCACCTCAGCCTCCCAAAGTGCTGAGATTACAGGAATGAGCCACCACACCTGGCCTAAATTATAATACTAAAGCTTAGTTTTTTAAGCCTTTATGTAAAATTTAGAATTTTTTTAGGCTTTTAAAAACATTTTTTGAGTGAGTAAAGTTCTCACTCTATCATTCAGGCTGGAGTACAGTGGCGGGATCATGGCACACTTCAGCCTCGACCTGCTGGGCCCAGATGATCCTCCTACCTCAGCCTCCTGAGTAGCTGAGACGACAGGAATGCACCACTATGCCTAGCTAATTTTTTTATTGTTAGGGTTTTTATAAAGTTAACAAAACAAGAAGAATCATCTTTAATTGGTCATAGATTAATGTTAGAATAACTCAATTTTAACAGTTTAAGTTCTTCTAAACATTGTTCCCACTTACAAAATTAATTAAATTCTCCTAAACATTTTAAATATATTTAAACATATATTTAATTTTTTAAAGTACTTCAATTGACTGAGAAGGCAAATTTATGACCCTAACAGGAAAAACCTTCCTAAAGTACTTAGATAACTCTTGTACATGCAATAAATTATATTTTTCAGCCGGGCTCGGTGGCTCAGCCTTGGGAGGCTGAGGTGAGTGAATTGCCTGAGCCCGCAGGTTCGACACCCGCCTGGGCAACTTGGTGAGACCTCATGTCTACAATAAAACAAAAAATTAGCTGGGTGTGGTAGCGCGCGCCTGTAGTTCCAGCTACTTGGAAGGCTGAGGCGGAAGGATCGCCGGAGCCCAGCAGGTCGAGGCTGCGGTGGCAGGGAGCGGCCACTGCACTCCAGTCTGGGCGACAGAATGAGACTCCAACTCAAAAAAAAAAAAAAAAAAAAATTAAATTTTTAAGATGTAGTCACCCCTTTGTGATATTAAATATTTCAGATCTGTTTAAGCCTTTGTCCAAGATTTCTTATGCTTTTCAGCTAAAATCAGAAGTCAAACCCAATGACACCTTTCAAGTGGAAGTTCTAAGTTAGTCCACCCGGTTTGCTAACCTGTTCTGTCCTCAAACCTTTAACTGAACCCACAGCTGTCCTGAATAAGACTGATGCCTGAAGCAAATAGAAAGCTTCATCTCTCTTCAATTCTAAGTTTTTCCAGAGTTGTAAAGGCATTTGCCCAATTACAGGGAAAAATTGTGCCATCTGGGGTAGGTGCAGGAGTGGGGGATGGGGCAGCATACAGGGTTAGCCATTCCTGTATTCTGATAGTGACATCTTTGGGATCTAGAACAGAGTCCAGGCCAGGTACAGTGGCTCAGCCTATCATCCTTGCATTCTGTGAGGCCAAGGTGAGAGGATCACTTAAGTCCAGAAGTTCGAGCTGGCAACATAGTGAGATCTTGTCTCTACAAAAATAAAAATAAAAAGATTAGCCAGGCGTGGAGTCATGTGCCTGTAGCCTCAGCTACTTGGGAGACAGGTGGAAGGACCAGAAGTTTGGCCTGCAGTGAGCTGTGATCGTGTCACTGCATGCCAGCCTGGGTGACAGAGTGAGACTCCAACCAAAGAAGGAAAGGAAGGAAGGAAAGGAGAAAAGAAAACACAAAAGGTAAAAGGTTAACTGGGGTCAGACATGGTGGTTCAAGCCTGTAATCCCAGTACTTTGGGAGGCGAGATGAGAGGATTGCCTGAACCCATGGGTTCGAGAATAGCCTGGGCAACTTGGCGAGACCTCATCTCTACAATAAATTTAAAAAATTAGCTGGGCATGGTAGCATGCTCCTGTAGTTCTGGTTACTTGGAAGGCTGAGGCGGAAGGATCACTGGAGCCCAGCAGGTTGACACTGGGGTGGCTGTGAGCTTGCCACTGCACTCCAGCCTGGGCATCAGAGTGAGACTCCAACTCAAAAAAACAAAACAAAACAAAACAAAAAGTTAACTGGGAAAGAAAATACAAAGGATGAGCAACAGAGGGTCAAAGGTGAACATGGGGGGGTGGGGAATGGGGGGTGGAGCCTGGGAAATGAGTCTGTAAGGTGTTTTATGGCCTTCCCAGCTGGGTCAGAAATTAGGTCAGAATGACAGTACCGGCTGACCGCGGGGCCGCCATCTGGACATGCTTTCCCGTGTTGTCCTGGGCACCGTGGCTGACTCACAAGGCAACCTCCCTCTGGGTGTCTTCTACGTGGAGTGCTCGTGGCAACTTGTTGGCCAAGATAAGATTTGTGAGCTTTCAATTCCCCTCTCGTGAGGTTTGAAATAATCTCTCCAGACTCCGAAGTGCAACCTGACAGAGCAATACACCAGGTGACCTGCAAGGCAGGGCAGAGTCACGGGGAACTTCCCAAAGCGTGTATTCCGGGACAAGAGACAACCCAATACGTGTATGAGGGATCCCAAAGCCCCTGAATGTTGCTATAAAACATTGTATGTTTATTCTTACGTGTTTAAACTTCAGTCAACTTCAGAGTCCTCTCTGTGTGATACAATACACCTACCGAGATGCTGTTTCCATGGCTCAAAACTGTTTTTGAACTCATCAATTTTTATGCCTTCCAGTGCTTTGGCCCTCTTTTGTTTCCCCTCATCCACATGGGCAAAATGTTTCCCTTTAAGAACTTTTAAAATCTGGGTAAACAACAGAAAAAGTCGCTCTGGGTGAGATTGGGTAAATAGGGAAGGTGGGGCACAGAGGTCAGGTCATTTGGGTCAAAAGCAGTTAAACACTCAACATGGTGTGAGCAGGTACAGTGTCATGGTGGAAAAACCAGTCACCTGTTTGCCGCAACTTGGAATGCTTCTTCTGGAGTGCAGCCTCTCCCAACAACGCTAGCTGGTACCCTGATGCTGATGGGTACCACTCATCTAGAACACTCAATAGAACACTCACCTAGAGGGGGAAGCCTGGACTACAAGGGGTCCACCCTCCACAAGATAATTCTGGGCTTTTTTGGGTCCCCCTTGTATGTTCCTAATCTGCATTGTTAAAATGTGAGATATTGCAGGCTAGGCCTGGTATCTCTGCTGTCCTGGGGGATAATATTGCAAATATAACCGTTGCTAGGATACCGTGCCTACTGAGTTCAAGAAACATGGTCAGAGGATGCCAGGGAGTGGGCTGGGCAGCAGGTGGGGCGGGGAGGCCAATTGGGCAGGATCACTTTCAAGAACACACCCTGTGTTTTGTAGGGGAGTGGAACTGGGGGTGACTTTAACCGCGAGACACTTTACTACTCTGCAGACCACCCAAGGCCCTGGAAGGGAAGAGGGCGAGACCGTCCAGGGTCTGGAAGGCTGTGGCATGGCTTCGTGGAGGGGGAGCCATTTGCGTTGAGCTGGAAGCAGCATGGGATTTTGGCAGATTCTCTAACTAGATCGTGACGTTGCCATCAATCAGGTGGGGATGGCTGGCTATGGAAGCGTGTTAGGGTTAGAGGAACAGAATGGTAGGAGCAGAGGAATAGAGATGGGAAGGAGCAGGGCCTGTCCTGGGATTTACGCATGACTGGGCTCAAGCTTCATCAAAGGCAGCGACAGAAGATAAAGCAGGAAAACACATATTAGGTGTTCTATTAATCAATATCCACTGAACGAATACATGAAAGGTAGGGCTAGAGTTGTATTACACAGCTTTGAATGCCGAGTTAAGGAGTTTGGACTTTCCGTTGTAAGCAATGTGGGGCAGTGGGTATTGAACAATTTTGATCAGGAGAGTAACATCAGATTTATATTTTAGGAAGATCAATTTAGTAAAAGAAGGTGGCATGGCCCCCAGCAGTTTCCTTGGTGGTACACAGGTGACTTAGATGGGCAGTGCGGGCTGCCCCTCAGCCAGCTAAGCTTTGGTGCTCATTCCTGATGTCTCTGCCATCCTGGGGGATCATATTGCAAATAAAACCACTGGGTACATGGTCACATTTTAAAATGTTGATAGTTATATTCAAACGTAAACTTGCAAACTACTGAAAAAGCAGGCATGGTGGGGGAGTGCCTGTCCTCCCAGCTAGATGGGAGGCTGAGGCAGGAGGATTGCTTGAGCCCAGGAGTTCGAATCCAGCCTGGGCCAACATAGTGAGGCCCTGTCTCTACAATAAGAATAATAAGAAGCAGCAGCCAGGTGTGGGAGTGCACACCTATAGTCCCAGCTACTTGGGAGACTGAAGCAGAAGGATCCCCTGAGACCAGCAGGTCTAGGCTGTGGTAGCCATGATTGTGCTGCTGCACTCCAGCCTGGGTGACAGAGTAGGACCCTGATTCAAAAAAATAATAATAAATAAAGCAACAACAACAACAACAAAACATACTCTGTATTTAGATTGTAACACAAGGGAGAGAATTCGCTGATGAAAGGCAATGGGAATAATGGCATCTGTACCAGGCGGTGACGGACGAGCGCGACTCAGCCTGTAGAGCAAGGAAGAGAATTCTAGGAACAGAGACAATGGACAGACACGGTGTTGAGGCCAGTATGGCTAGCATAGATGCTGTGAGTCAAGCTTTCTCAGGCAGGTCTAACTTAGAGAAGTCAAGACCAGGGGGGTTAAGGGTTCAGGCCCCTTTTTTTTTTTTTTTTTTTTTGAGTTGGAATTTCTCTCTGTTGCCCAGGCTGGACTGCTGTGGCACACTCATGGGGGAAGCTGAGGATGGAATAATACCCCCTGACCCTCTCTTTAACACATCTTGGTTCTCAGGCCATGTGGGTTAAATTCCGTCCAGGTCAAGTGTCCCAAGAGCTGCCGTGAGCTCACGCTGCCCTGTCCCTTCCCCTCACACACCTGCTCACGGCTGAGGCTGATTCTCCCCACACATTGATCACCTGATGCTACCACCTTCCCCACTAGCCCAGGGATTCTCGACGTCATCTATAACCTTGGCCTGGCTTTGGGGCCCCAGCTTGAGCCCCACCCCCAAGCCTTCTAGAAGTATCTAGCATGACTCTGATCTCAGCATCCCTGAGTGGCTTGCTCACCACCCCATGCGCCCGCTTTCTTATGGAAAATGCCCATCTGCCCACTCAGCGCTCCCGTCTCAGCTCGTCTTAGCCATCACGGTTATGTCTTTTCCTCGTCCCACTTTTCGGCTCCAGACCTCGTTTCTTCCAGGCTAATTTTAGACAGCACGAGAGAACCATCTCTTTTTTTAGCACGCGCTTCCTCGCCCGTGTCTGCTGACTGATCACTTGGAGTCTCGCCGTATCCTGGGAGCGATGCCGAGGACTTCCTCCCTGAACAATGTTATGTGAAGGGCAGGCAAGCACACCTGTGTGCGACAAGTCAGAATTGTCTTAAGTAACCTTGAAATACGCATTTATTCACTCATGGAACTCTAAGACAGTCTATGGCATATACTGGTGACAAAAACAAGGACCCGCTTTAGGAGCTTCCTTCTAAGGGATCTAGAACATTCTTGCATCATATCCCTTCACAGTCATTCCTTGACAGTAAACCCCTCGAGGGCTGGGACCACTTGCTGTTACCCCCACCTGCCCAGCACCCAGGATGCTTTGCACGAAGTCGGTCTCATTTTTGTCAGGATGCCTGGCAGGAAGTGCTTGTAGGAAGGTCAGAGAAGGGACAGGTTGCTTCTGGCTGGAGAAATCCAAGAAGACTGCATGGAAAAAATGGCATCTGTGCCAAGCTGTGAAGGACTAGTGGGACTCAGCCTGTACAGCAGGGAAGAGAATTCTAGGAACAGAGACAATGGACAGACACGGTGTTGAGAACAGCATGGCTAGCATAGATGCCGTGAGTCAAGCTTTCTCAGGCAGGCCTAACTTAGAGAAGCCAGGACCAGGGCAGTTAAGGGTTCAGGCACCTTTCTTTCTTTTTTTTTTTTCTGAATTGGAGTCTCTCTCTGTCACCCAGGTTGGACTGCTGTGGCACACTCACAGCCACCCTAGCGTTAATCTGCTGGGCTCTGGTGAGCCTTTGGCCTCAGCCTTCCAAAGTAGCTGGAACTACAGGTGTGTGCTACCATGCCTGGCTAATTTTTTATGTATTATAGAGATGAGTTCTCACCAAGTTGCCCGACTGGTCCCGAACCCTCGAGCTCAGGCAATCCACTCACCTCAGCCTCCCAAAGTGCTGGAATTACAGGTTGAGTCACCCAGCCGGCTCAGCCACCTTTCTTATGGGTATACAACCTTCACTCACCCAGCCAGGCATGTCAGGCCAGCCACTTTGAGGGTTGGAATGTAGACCCACCAGTCCTGTAAGTCACAGAAACAGGAATTGCCCAGAGCACAGAGGCATGATGTTCTAAGAAAAACTCACATCTAGTTAGGCAGTCACTTTCCATTATTCAGAGCAGATGTGTCCAACCCACAGTTAGCCGGCCTCATTAGGCCCAGGACAGTAGGTCATATGGCCCTACTAATCTTTTAACATTGGGTGTTTTTGGTATTTATTTTCTTCATGACCCTATGCGTGTTTCCATTTTTCAAATTCACACTCACACTTGGCAGCACATAATTTGTGATCAACTGTTTTCTATGATGAAGCACATGAAGAGCAAAATTCGAACAAACATTTCTGAGCACCTTGAGAACTCACTAAGAATTGTGACCACTTCCATCACACCAGACATTGATAGATTAGTTTAGATAGATTAGATAGGTCAAATTTCCCACTTGTTTTGTGTTGTTCTCATTTTTCTAAACTTTATAATAAAAAATATAAAAAATAAAGTGTCTTATTATATACAATAAGTGTATACTTATTATACACTTATTTACACTAACTATATTATTTAATTTATGTGTGGTCCAAGACAATTCCTCTTGATGTGATCTGGGAAGCTGAAAGTTTGGACATCCCTGATTTAGAGGGTCCTTGTGACCTTGTAAACTTAAAAGGTTAAGAGATAGTCATCAAAACTCATGATCAGGTACCTGCAGCCTTCTGCTCTTAGCTTATGGAATAGTTGGCTTAACCACCGTGTGGACTTACATAAAGCTTCTTGTTACTGGTAAGCATGTGTCTTTCTAAGGTACCCAAGTTCTTCCTTGAATGTGATGTCTGCTCTGTAATAAATGATACCTCAATTCTCTCTGTGACTCTTTCTTGATTTCTTTTTCATGGTGAAGTCAAGAACCCATGGGACTACACCCCATGTACCCTGACATCTATGTGAGGCGTGGTCAGGGACATTAATGATGAGCCAACTCTGAAACAGAGAGGAAAGAAACTGAGAAGGATTACATCAGATGGCCTGGTCTTCCGAATAAGGAGAGAAACAAAATTGTCTTCCAAAGAGGGAAACAGGGGTTTCCTCCCTCTTTGGAAGAAACAAAATTGTCTTTCAAAGAGGGAAGAAACAGAAGAATTCAGGTCCCGTGGAGTGTGGGAAAGGACTTGGGTTAGAAACTCACAGACATGAAGACATGAGGTCATGGTGTGTTCGTGGGTCAGACAAATGGAGATATTGTCTGGGGGCATTGGCTCACGCCTGTAATTCCAACATTTTGGGAGGCCATGGCGAGAAGATTTCTCGAGCCCAGGAGTTTGAAACCAGCCTGGGCAGCAAAATGAGACCTCGTCTCTGCAAAATATAAAAAAAATTAGCCGGGTGTGGTGGTACATGCCTGTAGTCTCAGTTACTCAGGAGGTTGAGGCAGGAGGATCACCTGATCCCAGGAGGTTGGGGCTGTGGTGAGCTGTGATTATGCCACTGCACTCCAGCCTGTATAACAGAGTGAGATCCCAACTCAAAAAAACAAATAAACAAAAAACAAAAACAAAAAAAGACAAAAAGATGGAGATATCTACAAATATCGGATCAACCAGGTTGTAATTAAACTAATTTCTTAAATACATTGACACACATAATAGTTTACATTTTCATAATTTATATTCTATTAAATATTAAAATATAGCATACATTCAGTGATTCATGATCTGGCCAGCAACTCCTATGAAACATTGTTCTAGACTGGAGATACAGTCATGCATAAGGCAGACACGGTTCTTGCCCTTGTCTTGCCTTGTGAACATCTATGTTCTAGGTGAGGAGATAGACTTTTAAAAAGTAACAGAAATGTGTGTATTCACAGAAACAAGTATAAACATCATGAATTTAGAACTCTTCATTCAAAATAAGACACAAGCATAAATGAAAGTTGTTTTCTAGCTAAGGAGATCACCGTTTTCTACTATGAAAATTAGAAAATGCAAACATAGTGCCTTCAAAGTTTATCGTCTCTAGGAGAGAAGTCAAATTAACAAGGTTTCATTGTATCAGGGCAGGAAGTTGTTTAGCACAATATGAAAGGCAAATTGGAACTGTTGGGGACACGTCAACACAAGTATATTCGTAATTAATTAATTAATGCTGAGTCAGAGAGTCTTGTAACAATGGAGAACACTGTACTTTTTTCCTCTGGAATACATTTATGCACATATTTAGATGTGGATATTGCAAAGATACATAAGACACTATTCTTAGTACTTCTAAAAGGAAACTCCAACTTTATTTATTAATTATTATTTTTTGAGAGACAGAGGCTCACTCTGTTGCCCAGGCTTAAGTGCAATGGCATGATCATAGCTCATCTCCTGGGTTCAAGCAATCCTCCTGCATCAGCCTCCTGGGTAGCTGGGATTATGGGCATGGGCAACCACCCCCAGCCAATTTTTCTCTTTTTTTTTGCAGAGACGAGGTCTTGCCATGTTGCCCAGGCTAATCTTGAATTCCTGGCTTCAAACAATCCTCCTGCCTTGGCCTCCCAAAGTGCTGGGGTGTTAGGCATAAATCACCCTACCTGGCCTGGTCTTTCTTTCTTTTTTTTTTTTTTTGAGTTGGAGTCTCACTCTGTCGCCCAGACTGGAGTGCAGTGGCCGCTCCCGGCCACCGCAGCCTCGCCTGCTGGGCTCCAGCGATCCTTCCACCTCAGCCTTCCGAGTATCCGAAATTACAGGCATGTGCTACCACGCCCGGCTGAATTTTTGATTTATTGTAGAGATGAGGTCTCGCTGCCCAGGCGGGTCTCGAACCCGCGGGCTCAGGCAATCCACTCACCTCAGCCTCCCAAAGGTGCGGGATTACAGGCTGAGCCACCGAGCCCGGCTGTGTTCTTACTTTCTAAGAGCTCCAATCTAGCAGAGGAAATGGATGCATTAGAAAGCTATCAGAAACACACTGCATGATCCTAGCTCCAACTCCTCACTGAGGAGGGAGTGTGGTCCCTTGCCTAGGGCGGTGGGGGGGTGTGATTCACCAATGTCACAGATGACTTCTGAATTTGGCTTTGAAGAATTTTTGGGAGGGAGGGGTTCTGCTTAGGTAGAAAAAGATGAGGAGGAAGTGAGAGCAGAGAAAGGGAATGCAGAGCATCTGGCCCTAGCAGACACTGCAAATGTTTGTTGAGTGACTACACACCTGTTAGGAAAGGATCATTGTAACCATTTGGCAGGTAAACTGAGGCACGGAGAGATTTGCATAATGGCTCACAAGCCAACCAGCCAGAAGTAGTGGATCTGGACGCTGACCCATGGGGCTGTCTGCCGGACAATCTGCGCTCCAGCCCCTGCCCAGCTGTGGGGCCCAAGGGCGCACACATGGCTGACATAGTGGGTGTCTGAGCGAGGAGGCGGAGTGGGCACTGTACCCAGAGGCAAGCTTAGGAGCCCAGGTTGCCTCTGTGACATCCTGAGGAGCACAGAAAGTGACTGAAGGAAGCCACCGAGATCTTCAAGTAGGGGAGTGATGTCACCCTGGTGTTGGGCAGTGGTGAGGCCCGTGGGCAGGCTCGGGGACACTACTGCTTGAAGCCTCTATGGAGGGTGTGAGGTTGAACCAGGGCGGTGGGCGTGGGGACAAAGGGGTGAGGCCTGGAGACGCATCAGAGGAAGGGCCACCACCACTGGCCAGGTCAGTGGGTTCCAGGGATGGGAATGGACGCGGGGCGGGGCTGGGGTTTCTGGCCTTGGCGAGTGAGGATGCCACAGCTGAGCTGGGGTGCAGGAGAGGGAGGCGGCTGGTGGGTGGGGGACACTGTTCTGTGTTCTGGACCCTGTGAATGCGACACTGGCCAGAAATATGAGGACAGCAGGGAGGATGGAAGAAGAAAGTGCTGAAAAGCATCCATTTCTGAAGGACGACTGAGGCCAGAGGGCGAGGGGGCAGGGAGAGGAGTAGGAGAAGGAAGGGAGGAGAGGAAGAAGGGGCCGGGGAGTTGGCCTCTGCAGCTTGGGAAGGCAGGGCGGAGTTGCCAGGTGTGGTGGTGCAAACCTGTATTCTCAGTTACTCTGGAGGCTGAGGCGGGAGGACCACCTGAGCCCAGGAGGTCGAGACTATGGTGAGCTGTGATGGTACCACTGCACTCCAGCATGGGTGACAGAGTGAGATCCTGACTCAAAAAAGTAAGAAAAGAAATGTAGGAAGAGACCCAGAGGGAGAAACCTGGGGAAGCCAGGGAAGGGGTGGGTTTGGCCAACTGTGAATTCTGAGCCTCTCCAAGGTCAATTTGGGATCAGGATCAGGACGGAGGAGTGAGTGGGTGGCCAGAGGGCAAGGAACGCGGCTTTAGTCTGTCCTTTCACAGAGTTTCTCTCCAAGAACAGGGGAGGTGCTGGGTGACTCCAGGGGGTCCAGAGTAAGAAATCTGGATGGGATTCATGGTTGTGAAGCCTTTCCCATCGGGCCTACCAGAGAAACATGGATGGAGTCTGTCCTCACTCCTCCACCCTCGGATGGTGCAGCCTTCCAGCACGGAGGGAGAACCAAGCTTCATACCGCATTGCTTTTGTCTGGAATATCCAACAGGGCTGTTCTTGGGGGAACGTCACACTGACAGCGTCATAACAATGTTCTCTTGTGACGGAACTAAGAGGACGGATTTGTGGCAGAAAGCAGGATAGCGCCATGGTGGGTTGTCCCAGTTCTTGAGCCAGGATTCAAAGTCCCATTCTGTCACTTAGCGTGTGACCTTGGATAATTTATTTTTCTTTTTTTAAAAGATGAGGTCTCACCAAGTTGCCCAGGGTGGTCTTGAACCCCTGGACTCAGGCAATCCTTTTGCCTCTGCCTCCCCAAAGTGCTGGAATTACAGGTGTGAGTCACTGCACTTAAGCCCTCCCCCCCCCCTTTTTTAAAAAATAGAAACAAGGTCTTGCCATGTTGTCCAAGCTGGTCCCAAACAGCACATTACTTAACTTGTCTGTGGTTCAGTTTCCTCATCTACAAACAAGAATAATAATAGGCTGGGTGTGGTGGCTCATGCCTGTAATCCCAGCACTTTGGAAGGCTGAAGTTGGAAGATTTCTTGAGCTCAGGAGTTTGAGACCAGCCTTGGCAGCATAGTGATAGTGAAACCTCGTGTCTATTAAAAAATAAAATAAAGTAAAAGAGTAATAATAGTACCGCCCCGTGGGATTGTTGGCAAGTGCTATTTGAGTTTGTAAAATAGCCTGGAGAGCTCAGAGTAATGCCTGGTGCAGAGCCAGCCTTCTGGCCGTGGCAGCCTTTATTAATGCTGATTCCAAGATCTTGAGTGTGAGCCTTGAAGAGGACCCTGGGGTTCAATTGGCCAGGCTTTTCCCACCTGTCCCTGGCCCAAGTTTCTGTCATGAATGATTTGGTTGCTCCTTATGGGCATAAAGTCTTTTTATTGTGCTTGTAAGAGACCCTGCAAATTAGTATTTGCCTTTCAAATCACTGTATAAGAAAGTCACCTGGACTTGTATGGTCATTGCAGCATATTCAAAATAGCAAAGACATGAAACCAACTATGGGTCCATCAACAGTTGCCGGGATACAGAAAATGTGGTCTGTACCCACTACAGAATACTATGCAGCCATGAAAAAGAATGAAGTTGTGTCTTTTGCAGCAATGTGGATGAACCTGGAGGCCATCATCCTAAGTGAACTGACTCAGAAACAGAAAACCAAATGCCACAGGTTCTCACTCATATGTGGAAGCTAAACAATGGATACTCATAACATACAGATGGAGATAGACACCGGGGACACCCAAAGAGGGAGGGGTTCAAAACCCACCTGTTGGGTACAGTGTTTGCTCTCCAGGGAAGGGGCACACCGGAGGCCCAGTCCCCACCTATACACAACATGCCCACGCAACAAGCAGGCACTTGCAACCCCTGGATCTAAAAGTTAATTTTTTCTGAGTCGGAGTCTCTGTCTCCCAGGTTGGAGTGCAGTGGCATGCTCACAGCCATTGCAGTCTCAACCTGCTGGGCTCAGGCGATCCTCTTGCCTCAGCCTTCCAAGTAGCTGGAACCACAGGTGAGCGCCACCACACTGGCTAATTTTTTGATTTATTGTAGAGACAGAGTCTCGCCAAGTTGCCCAGGCTGATCTAGAACCCTTGGGCTCAGACAATCCTCTCACCGCTGCCTCCCAACCTGCTGGTATTACAATGGTGCCTGGCTGAAGAAATTTTTTTTTAAAGAGGGTGATTTCAAAATGTGTTTGATGCATTTGCTCATTTTCAATCATTATCTAAAACATACTTAATTCTGTAACTACTGTAACTACTAAACAAATGATAGAAATAAAAGCCTAAGTTGATTCAAAAAAAATTTCTTTTCCAGACAACAGGCTATAAACAGTGACCCCTGCATGGGGTCAGTGGCAGAAGTCACCCTCCAGGGGAAGCAGGCTTCATGTCCTGAGCTCTGAGGCTGGTGTCCGTAATGTAAGTGCTTATCCTGTGGGTAAGGGTCCACGTGCCATCAAATAGAAACTCTTTTGATTTAACTATAGAGAGAAGTCACATTTATGGCTCATGTCTTTCTTAAAACATTATTCCTCTGAAATACTCCAAAGCATCAAAGTGAAACACCCAGAACCAGGTGGTGTACAAAAGTTACCTTTTATCCCACTGATGTTTTCATGGCCTGCCTAGGTTGGTGTTTGGGATCGCTCTACCTCACTGCCATCTGCTGGTCAAGGTGCAGTGGACCCAGCGTTCAGTGGTCGCTGGGTAGGCTTCTGAGGCATGCCTCCCAGAGGCTGCAGAAACAGCCCTGTTTCTGCCTATTAAGATTGCCCTAAGTGAGCGAACACCGCCTGTGTTAGTGTCTGTGTTTGGAACAGAAAGCCAAATCCCACATGTTCTCACTGATCAGTGGGAGCTAAACTAAAGGTCTGCAAAGGCAGAGATGATCTCATGGAACCTGGAGACTCAGAAGGAGGGGGAGAGGGAACAAAAAGTCACCCATTGCGCACGGTGTGCACAGGTGGCGGGTACACTTAATGCCCAGACCTCTTCACCACTATACAAGGCACCCATGTAACAAAAAACTATGTGTATCCTTCAAAGCTATTGAAATAAAGAAAAAAATTTGCCAGGAGCGATGGCAAATCCCAGCACTTTGGGAGGCCCAGATGAGAGGACTGCCTGAGCCCACAGGTTCGAGACCAGCCTGGGCAACATGGCAAGACTTTGTCTCTACAATATATCAAAAAATTAGCCTGGAATGGTGGCACACATCTGTGGTTCCAGCTACTTGGAAGGCTGAGGCGGAAGGAATGCCTGAGCCCAGCAGGTTAAGGTTATGGTGGCCATGAGCGTGCCACTGCACTTCAGCCTGGGCAACAGTGAGACTCCAACTCAAAAAAAAAAAAAAAAAAAAGAAAAATAAATACATTTGTTAATTTTAAAAAAGAAAACATTGCCATTTAACTTGCAGCCAGAGACAGGTCCAGGAATTTTCAGGACTTGCAGCTTATTTAATTTGCAGGATTTTCTTTAAGATGAAGGAAGATAAAATTACAAAGACAATATCAAGTATGGAAGAGAATATCTATTTTAGAATGAGAAAAGAAATGATAACAAATTAAACGTTTCAAAAAACTGACAACTACCACACATACCACACAAAACAATAAGATTTTTTTTTTTTTGTAAATTAACTGTCTCACATATCTCTTTCTCCTACATTAAAAAAAAAAAAATCCTTGGAACCTTGGAGCAGACACAGTGGTTCACACACACAATCCCAGCACTTTGGGAGGCTGATGTGGGCGGTTTGCTTGAGGCCAAGAGTTCAAGATCAGCCTGGGCAACATAAAGAATGAAACATTTTTTGGTTGTCTCTTCATAAAAAATGACTTTGCAATGTTTTCTTTTCTTTTTCTTTCTTTTTTTTGGAAAGCAGGATTTATTAAGAGGACAGAAAAGCTCCCACAGTGGGAGGGGACCCAAGGGGGTTGCCCTGTAATGTTTTCTATAGTGAGAATAGAAAGATAATTTGGCTTTTCCTTTCTCATGTTTCATCAGAATGTGTTTACTGTTGAAAATGGAGAAGAATTTCCCTCCGCTTCACAGTTTACTGGCGATGTTGTGTATGTTTTGAGGTTTATGGCCAGATTTGGGGAAACCACTGTCCTTCACATGTGAGCTGTAAGATGTCAGGGCATTTTCTGGTTTTCCTGCACAGTATCTAACTTTGAATACAGCTTGAATCGACGGCACCTGCTAACCAATTTGTCTCTGTGTCCTTCTTGTAGTGGAATACTTCAATTTTGTCTTTTTAGATGGCAGTATTTCATAGCAAATGAGCAAGGAATTTAAATAATTTCCCAGTATGTTCACATTTCTTGCTCTTCCTCCTTAGTAGGATTATCGAACAATCCAAACATCTGTTTATTACTTCGATTTGAAATGTATTTCTTGGCCAGGTGAGGTAGCTCATGCCTGTAGTTCTAGCACTTTCAGAGGCCAATATGGGAGGATCTCTTGAGCTCCCTTGGAGTTCAAGACCAGCCTGGGCAACAGATCTCATCTGTATAAAAAAAAGAAAAGAAAATTTAAAAATTACCTAGGCTTGGTGGTGTATGCCTGTAGTCCCTGCTACTGGGGAGGCTGAGGCAGGAGGATTATTTAAGCCCAGGAATTGGAGGCTGCGGGAAACTATGATGGTGCCACTGTACTCTAGCCTGGGCAACCTAGTGAGACCCTGTCTGTACAACAGAAAAGAAATATATTTCTCTCTATGGTATGATCTGAAAAATTTTGGTTACTTTTTAAAATCATTTTTTCCTGAATTTTCTTTCAGTACCTCAATAAATAAATAATACGACATCAGATGATGTCTGTTGCTTTCCACTTGACTGAAACTTTCCAAAACAACTTTCCAAATTGCAGGTAAAAGGGCGCATTTTCCAGGCCATTTCTCCCTTGCGGGATCCCCAAACTGCCAGCAGCTGTGACAAGAGGGACGTGTGACAGGAAGGAGACAGCTATCAGAACCAATTGCGGCAAAACCACCTTATTTCTGAAAATGTTGTGTCAACAAATGGCCCTGTGAGCACAGGAATGGAGCCCCTGAAAGGGTCATAGCGCCACGGGAAGCCTGTCACATGTCACCGTAATTCCCCGTTCCCCAGAAATACCAAAGTTTTAGGATAACTTTGTATTGTCTTCTGGTTCCACTCTGTTCCTGTCTGTGCAGAAAATAGCTTTAATTCACATCAGGTGGATGGAAAGTCAGTCTAACATAGAAGACATTCTGAATGAGGATTTTTTTTTTTTAATTGGAGCCTCACTCTGTCACCCAGGCTGGAGCGCAGGGGCACATTCACGGCCACTGCAGCCTTAACCTGCTGGGCTCAGGAGACCCTTCCACCTCAGCTTTCCAACCACAGCTAGAACCACAGTTGCATACCACCACGCACGGCTAATTTTTTGATTTATTGTAGAGATGAGGTCTTGCCAAGCTACCCAGACTGGTCTTGAAGCCCTGGACTCAGGCAATACTCTCGCCTTGCCTCCCAAAGTGCTGGGATTATAGGCGTGAGCCATCATGCCTGGCCAGAATGAGGAATTTTTTTTTTAAAGAATCTCCATTTTAAGATGCAAACTAGAAAATGAGACTGGTGTAATTTTGTCCTGGCAATACCTTGACCTTGGGTAAGTCACTTAGTCTGTGAAATCAGAGGACTCGAGTCTCTCCTGAACTAAACATCTGGCTCATTTCTAAGATCCTTTAATCTCTGAAACCCTTCGAGTTTGATGTGTACACAGGGCACACACCAGGTTGCATCCAAGAGGATGGCATGCCAGGCCTCTCTAAAGGTGAATTGCAGTAGTTACTTGTAACTGTTGCCGTTTTTTCTATGTGTGCACCAAGGCTGGAAGGTTTGGCTATTAGTAAATAGGCTGCATGTTTACTGAGTCATCATCTCATGTATATTATTAACTGGCCTGGAACCTCACATGTTCCGTACAGCAGTCAGTGTCCTTTCAGCCTTGCTCAAAGTGACCACCAGTGGCTGGATATTGCCAAGTTAATACTGCACACACATGCATCTACATTACCAGGCAAAAGCATCATTGTGTTATTAGGCTTTTGTTTTTGAGTTGGGTGTCTCACTCTGTTGGCCAGGCTGCAGTGCAATGGCACAATCACAGCTCACCACAGCCTCCACCTCCTGGGTTCAGGCAATGCTCCCTCCTCAGCTTCCTGAGTAGCTGGAACTACAAGGCATGTGCCACCATGACAGCCTACTTTTAAAAAACCAAAAATGTGGCTGAGCTCGGTGGCTTGGCTTGTAATCCCAGCATTTTGGGAGGCCGAGGTGAGTGCACTGCTGAGCCTGCGGGTTCAAGATCCGCCTGGGCCAGTTGGCGAGACCTCATCTCTACAATAATTAAAAAATTAGCCAAGCGTGGTAGCGCACGCCTGTAGTTCCAGCTACTTGGAAGGCTAAGGCAGAAGGATCACCAGAGCCCAGCAGGTTGAGGCTGTGGTGGCCGGGAGCATGCCACTGCCCTCCAGTCGGGGTGATGGAGTGAGACTCCAACTCAAAAAAAAAAAAATTTTGTAGAGTTGAGGTCTTGAACTCCTAGGCTCAAGTGATCCTCCTGCCTTGGCCTCCACAAGTGCTGGGAGTACAGGCATGAGCCACCGTGCCCAGCTTTAGGCTGTTTTATTGTTGAAAATTTGCCACCTTATGGGAAAAAGTATTGTTTTGAAAAATAAGTATTTTTTTGAGACAGAGTCTCTTACTCTGTCGCCCAGGCTGGAGTGCAGTGGCACACTCACGGCCACTGCAGCCTCAACCTGCTGGGCTCAGGTGATCCGACCGTCTTAGCCTTCTAAGTAGCTGGAACCACAGGCATGCGCCACCACGCTTGGCTAATTTTTTTGATTTATTGTAGAGATGAGGTCTCACCAAGTTGCCCAGGCTGGTCTCGAACCCATGGACTTAGGCAATCCTCTCACCTCAGCTGCTCAAACTGCTGGGGATTATAGGTGTGCGCCTATAATCCCCCGGCCTAAAGATAATTTAAATAGAAAATAAAAGTCATTTTGCTAAAATCTACTTTGGGTCCGGGTCTTAATGTTGTTACTGCTGTCACCAGCTAGTGTCCAGGTTTCCAGGTCTCTAGAGCAGCTGTTGGTCCACTTTTTCTGTCCCCAAAGACCCTGGGCTTTGCAAATGCATCCTGCCCTCTCCAGCAAGCTGTCTTACATTCCAGAGCTCTCTGCAGGAACAGTTCTCCTGACCTAGCTCTGCTGTCCACAACGTCCCCTTGAACAGTGTGCTTCACCACTGAGGGCTGGCTAAGCAACATCCCAGGATGAGATGGTGTGCGTCTGCCCCGTCTCCAGAAGGCTGGCAGGACAGCCCAGTACCATCTCCCCACAGGCCTCTTGTTGGAGGTGAGCTCCCCATCCAGTGTGAAACCAACAACATCCTTTTCAGCTCTTGAGAAACGGCTTTAAGCCTTTCTCTCCCTCAGCAACACTTTAAAGACCCTTTTCCAGTAGGTTGCAGTGGCTCATGCGTATAATCCCAGCACTTTGGGAGGCCAAGGTGAGAAGATTGTCTGAGTCCACGGATTTGAAACCAGCCTGGGCAACTTCGTGAGACCTCATCTCTACAATAAATCAAAAAATTAGCCAGGCGTGGTTGTGCAAGCCTGTAGTTCCAGCTACTTGGAAGGCTGAGAGGGAAGGATCGTCTGAGCTCAGCAGGTTGAGGTGCCTTGGCCAGGAGTGTGCCACTGTCCGCCACCCTGGGCAACAGAGTGAAACTCCAACTCCAGAAAAAAAAGACTCTTTTCCTCTCCATTTTGTCACCTGCTTGAGACACTTCCAAGACAACTCTAGAGGCTGACCTTGGACTGAGAGGATGGAGACTGAAGGGTGCAGGAAGTGACCAGAGGGGCGGCTCCCAAAATGGCACCAACACATCAGACAACAAAGGCCCTAGGTCCCGGCTTCTGTGAGCACAATTTCCCGCGGGCGCGAATTTCAAACCTTCCCGCTCGCAAATTTCAAACCTGCAAGCCTCCAATCCATAGCCAGCTTTGTTATGCGTCCAATAGGACTATAACACGGCGTTGGCCCCACCCTACTCCCATGCAGCTCCTCCAATAGGGACATAGCACGGCCCCTTCCGGCCCCTGTCAGGCTGATAAATACAGCCCTCTCCCCGCAACTCTCTCTCTCTCTTTTTCTTTTTTTCCGTTACAGATCCTCTCTGTAACAACCCCTTTTTAATAAATTTCTTGGTCCTGGCCAGGTGTGGAGTCATTACTGGTGCCGAAATTTTTTTATTGGTGCCGTGACTCAGATCGGGTGCTCTCCCACCCTGGTGCATGTCTAACCCCGTAGGCAGGACCCCCGACCTGGCACCGGTGGCCACTCCAGCCCTCCCAGACCTTCCCCACCGTTTTGAACGCGTGACCTGCATCCACCAGCGACCATTGGATAGGTGAGTTCCCCAGACATGGAAGCCTGAAACTTGCCCAGGATCACCGGGGGGAACTGACTGTTGATCGTCTGGCAGCCCCTCCAGCCCCAGGGCGAGGGGGAATGCACCCCGCTTG
>NW_007245990.1:170449-170851 GCF_000164805.1 Carlito syrichta
TCCTCCATCTCAGATTTCGACCCGGCAGATGAGCCCCTGCCTTACAGGCAGCCTCAACAGCCTCAGGCTCCCCCTTCCCCACCCCCCTCGTCGGCAGCTCCCCCTTCCACTCCGGCAGCTCGATCCTTATACCCTCCTCTTTCAACAACTCCTCTGTGCAGCCCCCCTGTAACCCGATTCAAGGCCGTGCCGACCCTCCTAGCCCCCCTTTGCAAGGTGGCGGGCGTGGAAGGCGTGGTTCGGGTACATGTCCCTTTTTCCATATCAGACCTCTCACAAATAGAAAAACATCTCAGATCTTATACAACTAACCCTGCCACCTACATTAAAGAACTTCAATAACTTATCCAGTCCTATAGCCTCACTTTTCATGATATCTATCTTATCCTCTCCAACACTCTA
>NW_007245991.1:0-9820 GCF_000164805.1 Carlito syrichta
GCCTCCCTGTGTGACTGGCGGCTTGGTGCCGGGTGCCCGGGCTGGAGACAATGCAGCCGGGGAGGGATCTGGAGGGTGCTGGGACCGGAGACTTCCACATACGAGTAGAACGGCAGCAGTGGGGAGGGGCGCAATATCTGGCCTTGCGTGGGACTGAAGTTTTCGGGCCTGACCCCAGCACGGTTGGTGGTGGGCTGGGGGATGGGGGTAGAGAAGTAATAGCCTTTTTGGGAACTGACGTTCAGAGAATCTCACCAGTTCACCTATGCTGTCGCCATCTTGCCCAGTCCCCATGAAAATTTTTGAAAGGTATATCGAGACAAAAAAGATCAAAACCTCTTGAATACAGTGAAAACAGTGCTAAGAGGGAAACTTATAGTGTTATATGTCTATATCAACAAATAGAAAACTTACAAATTAACAACCTATCAATTCACCTTAAGGAACTAGAGAAACAAAAATAAACCAACTCCAAAGCCAATAGAGGAAAAGAAACAACAAGGATAAGAAGTAAAGGAGATTAAGATTTAAAAAAAGGATAAACCAACAGGTAATTCTTTGAAAAGATAAACAAAATGGATAGATCACTAGGTAGATTAGCAAAGTAAAAGACCACAACCAAAAATGATAAAAATGGCATGACATCTGATATCACAAAAATACAAAAGATTATCTGATATCACAAAAATACAAAAGCCTACTATAAGCAAGTCAACAGGCAAAGACTTGGAAACATGGAGGAAATTGATACATTCTTAGAAATATACAACCTGACAAGATGAACCAGAAAGAAATAGAACTCCTGAACATCCCAATAATCAGTGATAAAACTGAATCAGAAATTTAAGAATGTCCCAACCAAAAAAAGTCAAGGACCAGATGAGTTCACAACTGAATTTTACCAGATGTATACAAAAGGGTTGGTAAAAATCTAATTAAAACAATTTCAAAAAAATCAAAGAGGTGGGATTGCTTCCTAATTGATTTTAGAAAACCACTTTCATGCTGATGCCAAAATTCGTTATGGGACCGAAAAACTACCTGTAAACATCTACTACAAATCACTATTAAAAATACAACCACAGCACGTTAAAGTGCCAATATAGCACAAATAAGCGAGTTTTATTCCTGGGAGGCAAATATGTCTCTGAATAAATCAATAAATGTAATTCATCACATTCACAGACTGAAAAACTAAAATCATATAATCATCTCAATAGAGACACCAAAGTATTTGATGAAATCCATTTCTTCATAACAAAACTTCTCAACAAACTAGACGTGAAAGGAACATATCTCAAAATAATAAAAGGCATATATGACAAACTTACAGTCATCATCATACTGAACAAGAAAAGTGTGCAAACATTCCCCCTAAGAACCGGAGCAAGGAAAAGATTCCCCCTTCACCACTCCTGTTCAACATGCGATCGGAAGTCCTTGCAGAGCAATCAAGCAACGGAAAGAAATAACGGGTATGTACAAATTATCATTTCTATACACCGATAATGATCAAACTGGGAGCCAAATCAAGAACACAATCCCATTTACAATAATCACACGGTATCAGTCAGTGCACAGCGGAGAGGGCTGAACATAGATGGAGCCCTAACAGCTCCTGCCAAGAGGGATCCCTCCTGTGTGGTGACCTGAGAAAATGCACTTACAGCCTGGTGGCAGCTGCCAATCCCTGGAGAAGAGATAATCCAGCTTCTCTTCTGCAGAGCAGGTGGGGAGGGGAGATCCTGCGACTGATTGTGGGAGCCATTGGCCCCACATTAGGGGAGGAAATAGAGGGAAGCCCCCTTCCCCTTTGCCAGCACAGAGAGCAGGTGTATGTACTGGAAGCTAAACACCACTGCAAACCAGGTGCAGGCCAAAAAAAAAAAAAAAAAAAAAAGCCTGAAGTTTTAAAAACAGCCACAAGATGGAGTGCAAGACTCACAAATTTTTAAAAATTTTCTTTTGCTTTTTTTCTCTGTACTTCTGTTTGTTTTATACTTTCTTTTCTTTTCTTTTTTTTTTGAGTCGGAGTCTCACTCTGTTGCCCAGACTGGAGTGCAGTGGCCGCTCCCGGCCACCGCAGCCTCGCCCTGCTGGGCTCCAGCGATCCTTCCACCTCAGCCTTCCGAGTAGCTGGAACTACAGGTGTGCGCTACCATGCCTGGCTAACTTTTGATTTATTGTAGAGAGGCGGTCTCACCAAGTTGCCCAGGTGGGTCTCGAACCCGCGGACTCAGGCAATCCACTCACCTAAGTCTCCCAAAGCGCGGGATTACAGGCTGAGCCACTGAGCCCAGCTTACTTTTTTCTTTATTTCTCTTTCTTCTCTCTTTTTTTCTTAAATGCATCACAGTCTGCGTTTATTTTTCATGCTTTTCCCCTTATTTCTGTCTCTTTCCCCCCTTGCTTTTCTTTTATATCCTCTTTTCTTTATTCCTAACTTTTTCTCTGTTCTTTTCCATTCTCACTTGTCATTTTTGGACCTAGGGGATACTCCTATACCTTCATTGCATGGACATATTGTGAGGTGGCAGAAAGTGGGTTCCAGAAGGTCCACACCCCAAGCACCAGACATTGTGATCTGCAAGTAACTTCTGAATCTTAGCCCCCAATACACTTTATTCAACCTCCAAAACTGAAAAGAGACAGCACAACTCCCTACTCCCAGCCCCATTTCAGAATAGAACATTTGGAGACCTTGCTCAGGAAAGGATAGCAGGCTGAGCAAATAACAGAAGTGAAATCTCCCTCTATCACTGAATAATGGAATTAAAGAAAGAGGAATGTGATCTGTCACAAATGAAGACACATAAATGGAAAATTACAGGTAACCACCACAGCCCCAAAGTGACAATGCATATAAAGAAATGCCTCATTATCACAACAACTCAAAAAATAACAGCTGCTGGAGAGGGTGTGGGGAAAAGGGAACACTTTTACACTGTAACTAGGGAGTGTAACTAGTGCAACCTTTGTGGAAAGCAGTGTGGTGATTCCTAAAAGCTCTACATATGACCCCACATATGACCCATATGACCCCGCAATCCCCTTACTGGGAATATATTCTGAAGAACTCAAATCACTCTATAAAAAAGATACCTGCACACATATGTTTATTGCAGCATTGTTCACAATAGCAAGAACCTGGAAGCAACCATGCTTCCCATCAAAAGAGGACTGGATTAAAAAAATGTGGTACATATACACGATGAAATACTAGCAGCCATAAAAAAGAACAAAATCATGAATTTCGCAGCAACCTGGATGGAACTAGAGTCTATAATACTGAGTGACCTCTCACAGAAACAAAGATCCGAGTATCACATGTTCTCACTCATAAAAAGGACCTTGAACATCCAATGTAATACTATAAGAAAATGACTGACAGTAGTGGGAAACTAAGGGGGGAGGAGGGAGATGGGATTAATGGTAGCAAATATCTGTCTGGGGATGGGGAAACACCCCTTATCAACAGGGTGCCTGAATGAAACATATTTGTATACCTAACCCTTAACTGTATCCCACAACATCATAATAAAAAATATTGATTAAAAAAAATGCCTCAGGGTCAAAACAATGAAAATTACTTACAATTTTCAGAACACAACAGAGAATAGAGAGTGGATGGAAAGAGACAACAAGACACAAGAAAGATAATAAGCAACACTGAAAGAACTTGTAACAGAGATTTTGGATATGAACTCCATTCAATAAATCAGTACAAGCTGATAAGTATGAAAAGAAGAATTCAACAAGCAGAGAAAAGAATTAGAGCTTAAAGATAAAACATGGTAATTAACCCAATCGGTTAGATATACAAAAAAATCAAAAAGAAGGAACAAAACCTCCAAGAGATGTGCAAATATGTCAGGAGATCAAACTTATGTCTGACTGGTGTACTTGAAGCAAAAAGGGAAACAGAACTCCTTGGAGCAAGCATTCTATGAGGTTATCACAGAAAGCATTCCCCATCTCACAAGACACATGACCATTCAAACACAAGAGATTCAGAGAACCCATGCAAGTCATCAAATGAGAAAACCAAGCCCCGGGAAAATAGTAATTCATTTACACAAAGTAGGTATAAGAGAAAAAATTCTAAAGGCAGAGAGAGAAAGATCAGACTAAATACCAGGGGAGACCAACCAGAATCACACCAGACTTCTCTGCTGAAACACTACAAGATAGAAGGGACTGGAGTCCAGTCTTCAAAGTTCTCAAAGATAAACAATTCTGACCAAGAATTTTCTACCCAGCTAAGCTAAACTTAATCAGCAATAGAGAATTAAAATACTTCCCAAACATCCAATCACTAATAAAGGATGCTGCCTCAAGACCAGCTCTACAGGAGACATTTAAGAAGGTATTAAGCACAGAAGAAAACAAGACAATGACCATGCACTTTGTAAAAGTACAGGCATCGAGCCAACAGCACATATAAGACACCTACAAAATTGAAAACACACATGCATACTAATAAAAAAAATTAAAAGAAAGCAAAACAGCATTATGAGAGCCTTATGACAGGGATAAACTCTCACATTTTAATAATCAGCCTGAATGTGAATGGACTAAATGCACCACTGAAAAGACATAGAATGGCAAACTGTATAAAAAAGCATGACCCAACAATATGCTACCTTTGTGTAACACATCTCACTACAAATGACACTCACAGACTCAATGTTAGAGAATGAAACATAAACTTTCAGGCGAATGAAAAAAAAAGCAGAACTTGAGATTCTAATATTGGACAAAATAACCTTCAGGCTGTTAAAAATTTAAAAAGACACAGAGAGACACTACATAATGATAAAATGTACAATCCATCAGCAAGAAATAGCCATTCTAAACATATATGCACCCAACATAGGGACACCACAATTTATAAAGCAGCTACCAAGTAAACTAAAAGAAGATATTGACTCTAACACAATCTTTTTTTCTTTTCTTTTCTTTTTTTTTTTTGAGTTGGAGTCTCACTCTGTCACCTAGACCGGAGTGCAGTGGCCGCTCCTGGCCACTGCAGCCTTGACCTGCTGGGCTCCGGTGATCCTTCTGCTTCAGCCTTCTGAGTAGCTGGAATTACAGGCATGCACTACCATGCCCGACTGATTTTTTTTTCAATTATTTATTTATTTTTTATTATGAAGTTGTGGGGTACAGTTAAGGGTTAGGCATACAATTGCATTTCATTCAGGCACCCTGTTGATATGGTGGGGTGTTTCCCCGTTCCAAGACAGATATTTGCTACTGTTAATCCCATCTCCCTACCCTCCCATAGTTTCCCAGTACTGTCAGTCATTTTCTTATAGTATTGCACTGAATGTTTAAGGTCCATTATATGAGTGAGAACATGTGATACTCAGATCTTTGTTTCTGTGAGAGGTCACTCAGTATTATAGACTCTAGTTCCATCCAGGTTGCTGCGAAATTCATGGTTTTGTTCTTTTTTATGACTGCGTAGTATTCCATTGAGTATATGTACCACATTTTTAAAATCCAGTCCTCTTGTGATGGGCAGCATGGTTGTTTCCAGGTTCTTGCTATTGTGAACAATGCTATGATAAACATGTGTGTGCAGGTATTTTTTTATAGAGTGATTTGTGTTCTTCAGGATATATTCCCAATAGGGGGATTGCGGCGTCTTATGGGGGGTTGGTATTTAGAGCTTTTAGGAATCGTCACACTGCTTTCCACAGAGGTTGCACTAGTTTACACTCTAGTTCCATCCAGGTTGCTGCGAAATTCATGGTTTTGTTCTACACCAACAGTGTAGAAGTGTTCCCTTTTCACCACACCCTCTCCAGCAGCTGTTATTTTTTGACTTGTTGATAATTGCCATTCTGACTGGGGTTAGGTGGTATCTCAGTGTGGTTTTGATTTGCATCTCCTTGATGATTAGTGAGGTTGAACATTTCTTCATGTGTTTGTTGGCTGCTCGGATGTCTTCCTTTGTGAAGTGTCTGTTCATATCTTTTGCCCATTTTATAATGGGGTTGTTTGTTTTTTTCTTTTCAGCACTTTTGAGTTCCTTGTAGATCCAGGATGTTAAGCCTTTGTCAGACCTGGTGTTGGCAAATATTTTTTCCCAGTCTGTAGGCTGTCTCCCTGCTCTCTTGATGGTTTCTTTGGCTTTGCAGAAGCTTGTCAGTTTAATAAGGTCCCACTTGTCTATCTTCTCTCTTATGACCTGTGGGTTTCGGGTTTTGTTCAGGAATTGGATGCCAGTTCTGATTTCCATGAGGGTATTTCCTTCATTTTCTAAGGTTCTTATGGTTGAGGTTTTACATTTAGGTCCTGATCCATTTGGAGTTAACCTTTGTGCATGGGGATAGATAGGGTTCCTGTTTCAATCTTCTGCATGTGGTCAGCCAGTTTTCACAGCACCATTTACTGAATAGGCTCTCCTCTCCCCAGTGGTAGGTGGTGGAGGCTTTGTTGAAGATGAGTTGGTTGAGAAATTGAGGTTTTGCTTCTGGAATCTCAATTCTATTCCATTGATCTATATGCCTGTTCCTATAACAATACCAAGCTGTTTTGATGATTGTAACTTTATAGTAAAGTTTGAAGTCTGGTAATGTGAAACCACCTGCTTTGTTTTTTTTTTTGCTGAGGATTGTTCTGGCTATTCTTGGACGTTTGTGTATCCATATGAATTCCTGTGTTGTTTTTTCTAGGTCTGAGAAGAATGCTGCTGGTAATTTGATGGGTATTGCATTGAATGTGTAGATTGCTGTAGGTAAGATGGACATCTGCACAATGTTGATTTGTCTGATCCATGAGCATGGGATATTTTTCAACTTGTTTGTGTCATCTTTGATTTCTTTGAGCAGTGTTTTGTAGTTTTCATTGTAAAGGTCTTTCACATCTCTGGTTAGGAAGATGCCAAGGTATTTCATTTTTTTGTGGCTATTGTGAATGGAATTATGTTTTTTATTTGGGTGTCTGTTTGTTTATTATTGGTGTAGAGAAATGCGATTATCTTTTGTACAATTATTGTGTATCCTGAGACTTGGCCAAAGGCCTTCATCAGTGTAAGGAGGTTTTGGACAGATTCTCTTGGGTTTTCAAGGTTCACAATCATATCATTTGCAAAGAGAGATAACTTGACTTCCTCTTTTCCTATTTGGATACCGCTGATTACCTTCTCTTTTCTGATTGCTCGAGCCAGGACTTCCAATACTATGTTGAACAGGATGGGTGAGAGTGGGCATCCTTGTCTTGTTCCAGTTTTCAGGGGAAATGGTTCCAATTTTTGTCCATTTAGGAGTATGCTGGCTGTGGGTTTCTCATAGATGGCTTTTACTATTTTGAGGTATGTTCCCCATATGCCTAGATGTTCAAGGGTTTTTTATCAAGAAGGGGAGGTGGATTTTATCAAAAGCTTTTTCAGCATCTAATGATATAATCATGTAGTTTTTGTTTTGACTTCTGTTGATGTATTTAATTACATTTATGGTTTTACAAATGTTGAACCAGCCTTGCATCCCAGAAATGAAGCCTACTTGGTCATGATGGATGATTTTTGAGATGTATTGCTGAATTCAGTTTGCTAGGATCTTGTTAAGAATTTTAGCATCTATGTTCATCAAAGATATTGACCTGTAGTTCTCTTTCTTTGTTGGATCTTTACCTGGCTTGGGTATCAATGTGATGTTGACTTCGTAAAATGATTTGGGGAGAGTTCCATCTTTTTCAATCACCTGGAATACCTTCAGTAGGATTGGTATCAGCTCCTCCTTAAATGTCTTGTTGAATTCTGCTGGAAAGCCATCTGGACCAGGGATTTTTTTTGTAGGAAGTTTTCTTATTACGTAGTCCATTTCTTTGATTGTTATTGGTCTATTTAGGGTCTCAATTTCTTCTTGTTCCAATCTAGGTAGGTTGTGTGATGTCAGAAAGTCCTCCATTTCCTTAAGGTTTTCAAGTTTGTTTCCATACAAGTATACATAGTAGTCTCTAGTGATCTTTTGTATTTCTTCAGGGTCAGATGTGACTTCATCTTTGTGTTTCTGATTGTGCTTATTTGGTTTTTTTCTCGTTTTTTCTTGGTCAGCCTAGCTAGGGGACCATCAATCTTGTTTATCCTTTTGAAGAACCAGCTTTTTGTTTCATTGATTTTTTGTATTATCTTTTTGTCTTCCATGTCCTGGATTTGGGCTTTTATTTTGGTGATCTGGATTCTTCTGCTGAAATTAGGGTTTTTGTGGTCTGGCTTTTCCAGCTTCTTTAGGTGGCTTGCTAGGTTGTTAATTTGTGTTCCTTCCATTTTCTTTATGTGTGTATGTAGGAATATATATTCCCCTCTTACTACAGCTTTCAAGGTGTCCCAGAGATTTTGGCAAGATGTTTCTTCATTTTCATTTGTTTCCAGGTATCTTTTGATCTCTGTTTTGATTTCATCACTGACCCAGGAGTTGTTTAGCATCATGCTGTTTAGTGTCCATGTCTTTGTGGGTTTTGGGGGGGACTTTGTTGGTGTTGATGTTTATTTTTATGCACTGTGGTCTGAGAAGGTGCATGGTAGAATTTCAGACCTTTTAAATTTGCTTATGCTTGATTTATGGCCAATTACGTGGTTGATCTTAGAATACGTTCCATGCAGTGATGAGTAGAATGTGTATTCTGTGGTCTTTGGATGGAGTGTTCTGTAGGTATCAATTAAGTCCATTTGGTCCAGAGTCTCATTGAGGTTCCGGATCTCCTTGCTGATTTTTTGTCCTGATGATCTGTCTAGGGTTGTGAGTGGGGTATTAAAGTCCCCAGTTATGATGGTGTTAGAGTAAATATCTTTCTTTAGTTTTCCTAGAAGTTGCTTTATGAAAGTTGGCGCACCTATGTTGGGTGCATATATGTTTAGGATAGATATTTCTTGTTGATGGATTGAGCCTTTTATCATTATCTAGTGGCCTTCTGTATCTTTTTTGATTTTTAGTAGCTGGAAGGGTATTTTGTCTGAAATTAAGATTGCTACTCCTCCTTTCTTTTGTATTCCGTTCGCCTGAAAGTTTGTTTCCCATCTTCTTACTTTGAGTCTGTGGGTGTCCTTTCTATTGAGGTGAGTCTCTTGAAGGCAATGGATTGTTACCTGATGATATTTTATCCATTTTGCCATTCTATGTCTTTTCAGTGGTGCATTTAGTCCATTCACATTTAGGCTAATAAGTGAAATGCAAGAGTTGATCTGTGTCATAAGGTTCTTACAGAGTTGTTCCTGTTTGTTTGTTGTCTTTCTTTGGGTTCTGGAGTTGGTTCATGTGTGTTTTTAATCTTTTGCCTGTACTCTTGTGAAGAATGTTGTTGTTCTTTTTTTTTTCTTCTGTGTTCAGTACTTTCTTAAGTGTTTCTTGTAGAGGTGGTCTGGTGGCAGTGTAGGTTCTTAGGGATTGGATATCTGGAAAAGATTTCAATTCTCCATCACTAATGAAGCTTAGTTTGCCTGCGTAGGTTATTCTTGGTTAAAATTGTTTATCTTTTAGAACTTTGAAGATAGGGCTCCAGGCTCTCCTAGCCTGAAGGGTCTCTGTGGATAAGTCTGCTGCTGTTCTAATTGGTCTTCCCTGATAGGTAGTCTGGCCTTTTTCTCTTGCTGCCTTTAGGATTTTTTCTTTTATAGCTACTTTGTTTAGGTGAATTATTATGTGTCTGGGAGTTGGTCTTCTCATTTGTTGTCTTGCAGGGGTTCTCTGAATCTCTTGTGTTTGAATTTTTTCCTCCTTGATGAGATGAGGGAAGTTTTCTTGAATGATTTCATGAAATGTTTGTTCCAGTGTGGCTTCTGTTTCTCTCTCTGCCTCAGGAACCTCAATTACTG
>NW_007245992.1:0-373 GCF_000164805.1 Carlito syrichta
AGCCGGGCGTGGTAGCGCGCACCTGTAGTTCCGGCTGCTTGGAAGGCTGAGGCGGAAGGATCGCCAGAGCCCAGCAGGTCGAGGCTGCGGTGGCTGGGCCACTGCAAACAGTCTGGGTGACAGAGTGAGACTCCAACTCAAAAAAAAAAGAATACTAGGCTCATTCCTAAGCCCTTCCTTCCCTCTGGCATCATGGACTCTTACGTTTTATCTGCATGAAACCCTTCAATGCTTTCAAATTAAATTTTCTCTTATGTTTTTCTTACAGCATTTCTAATTGCTCTTGGTGGTTTGGAGTATATGATTCCATCATTACCTGAGCTTTAAAAAACAAAAATATGAGCCAGGCTCGGTGGCTCAGCCTGTAATCCCG
>NW_007245992.1:825-24296 GCF_000164805.1 Carlito syrichta
AAAAAAAAAAAAAAAAAAAAGAAAAAGAAAAAAAGATAAACAGAAAAAATGAGACAGAATCAATACACTGGGTAGAATAGCCAATAATAGGAGATCCTGCAATATCTGAATTAGTGAATGTAGGGAACAAAATAATAGATCACCAGATTCCAGATTGAAAGAATCTACTAAATGTCAGCTAGGATAATTGAAAACAATCCAATAAATAAGTTTAAAATGAAATGAAAAGCATTCAGAACACCAAATATAAAAGAAAAATGCTAGATGTTTTCAGAGGGGAATACGTCTAAATATCAATGAGTGAGAGGCATACTTACATGAGTCCTCCTCACATCAACAACAATCAAATGATAGAAGACAATGGAACAACATCTACACAATTCTGAGGGAAACTTAGGTTAATAAAGGATTTTATTCCTAGGCAAGCAATCAATCAATTACGAGAGATGAAAATAATATAGATATTTTCAGAAAAACAGGACCTAAACTTTCCCTCCCATGTACATTTTTCTGAGAAAGTTACTCAAGGATGTGCTTCAAGAAAATAAGGAAGGAAAACAAAAAAGAGAAGGCAGTGAAATTCAGAAGAATTCGAAATCTAAGATCAGTGAAGGGAAGTCCCAGAGTGAGATGTGGCCATCAATCCTAGACAGCAGCCAATCAAGGACAGAGCAGAAAGTTGCAGTGGTTGACAAGGGATGGTGCTAAGAAAAGGAGATATCCGTGAAGGGCTGAATGATTTGGGAGATAAGATGAAGATACCCTTTAAAAAAGCCATTTCAGGATTCTAGGAAAACCACTCAACTTAGAAAAACCATGGCTAAAATCTGAACCATGGTTTGAGCAATTAAAAACTATAGGAAAAGATAATTCATCTGATCCAGGGATCAGAAATACCTTCCTCTCAGTGGTATAGCAATCATAACACTTGAATGTAGAGGGAAAGGTAATTCTAGCAACTCCTTGACTAGGAAGAGAACAACAGAGTTGGAATAATGTAAATACTACTTATCCATTTTCAACTTTTGCAATCAACCCACAAAGTGTGGAAGACTCCAATATAGTAACTGAACAAAATTCAAATGTTACCGAGTGTGAAATTGTTTTAAAAAAAAAAATCATAAGGACAGAATTTGAGGGGTGGAAGATGGAAATAAAAGTAAAGGCCAGGGGGTGAGGCTTATGCACACCCCTTATTCCTTCGGGACGTAACATATGCTGACTACATTTGAGACAACTGAAAAGGAGATTTTTCCACGTGGTCTGTTTAGATTAGTCCTGGTAGTTACGTAGGTATATTATATTGTCAAAACGCATCAAAATGTGCATTTAAAATGGTAACACATTATTGTACATAAATTACGCTTCCGTAAAGTTGATTTCAAAAGTTGTTTAAGAATCAACCTTTAACTTAAATTTAAGATGCAGCCAATAAAGAATAGAAGTATATAATTCTGAAAAGTTGGGGAGAGGAAGAAGAAATGAAGGGTAAATTAGTCAAAGCCTTGTTTTTCTTAAGAGGGAGCTAATAAATATTTAAAGCTGATAAGTCAACAGAAAGCATTTTAACTTACTATAAAGCCCACCATTAAAATAATGTGGCATTGTGAATAATCGATAAACCAACGGAAGAAAATGGAAGATCTAGAAATAGTCCCAATTATATAAACAAACTTAGTATAGGATAAAGATGTCGTGTTGAATCAATGGGAATAAAATGAATTTTTCTTTTTTTTGAGTCGAAGTCTCACCCTGTCGCCCAGACTGGAGTGCAGCAGCCGCTCCCAGCCACCGCAACCTCGACCTGCTGGGCTCCGGCGATCCTTCCGCCTCAGCCTTCCGAGTAGCCGGAATGACAGGCATGCGTTACCATGCCCGGCTGATTTTTTGATTTATTGTAGAGGTGAGGTCTCGCTAAGTTGCCCAGGCGGGTCTTGAACCTGCGGGCTCAGGCAATCCACTCACCTCAGTCTCCCAAAGCACGGGATTACAGGCTGAGCCACCAAGCCCAGCTAAAATGAACTTTTCAATGTATGTTGTGGAGTATTAAGTGGAAAAGATAAAATCAAATTTGCTCCTCAAACTGCACATCAGAATCAATCAAAACAAATCAAAAGAAAAGAAAGAAATCATACCAATATCAGAAGCAAATATGAGTCAATTCCTCTAGAACCAGAAAATTTTTCCTGACTCAAAATCCGGAGGAAATAAGGGAAAAGACTGATTGAAGGATAAATAACAAATTAGGAGAAATATTTGCAATATATAACACACAAAAGCCTACTCCTAACATATGAAAAGTTTCTAAAAATAGTAAAGAAAAAGAATAAAGAAGTGGGCAGGAGATAGGAGACGACATCTCACAGGAAGAGAAAAGCAAATTGCTCTCATGAAAAAAAAAAAAAAAGCCCAATGTCCCTGACAAGAAGAGGGACACAGGTGAAAATCACACTGAGATACAATGTCTACTTTTAACAACATATTCTGTGGGTGAGGCTGCAGGCGGCGAGTGGGGCGGGGGGGGGGGGGGGCAGACACTGAAACACTTTTGATGGGAATCAAATATTTAGAGAAGGACTCGGCACTAGACAAATTACATGTTCATTTACCGTTTGATCCAGCAACTTCTCTAGGGGTCTATTCCAAAGACAGGGAGGCAAAAATTCTAGCAAGACGTGTGCACCAGGCTATTCGCCAAAGAATTATTCACTTGGTAAAAGACTAGAAACAAGCCAAGTACTCATCAGTAGGAGTAGGTAAACTATGGTCCCTCCACCCAGTGGGCTACTATGCAGCTGTGTACAGCAGTGTGACAAGGACAGCTGTGCCAGGACCAGGGCGGGAGTGAGAACTGGCTGCGGGGAGGCAGGAGGACACTTTCTGGGGTGTTGAATGTGTTCTAAACTGGACCGTGGCTATGGCTGCATGATTGTACAAATCTACTAAAGCTCATCCAGCTGGACCTGGCAAACAATAAATCTTATGGTATGTAAATTTTACCTCAATAAAGCTGTTTTTTCAAAGGAATGCCAAGTATCTTCTGGGGTGACTGACCTAGGGGGTTATCTCTGGGATGTATTATTACGTAAACAAAGCAGGAGGGAGAAAAATGATGCCAGCAAGGGGTGAATACAAATATACAAACACATTTTTGTACATATAATGGAAGGGTAAACAAAGAGCTAATAAAAATCGTTACATTTAATAAAGAGGATGTTGGTGGAGGGAGGGAAGCTCGAATTCCCTGACTAGAGTTTTGTTTTGTAGATTTAACTTTAGAACTTTAGAAGGTAATATCTTACAAAATTACGAAACAAAGTTAGATTTAGAAAACAATCCCTAAAAATCCAAGGCAAAATGAAATACGGAGGTGGTGGCCTAACCTCTCTTAGGACAAAAGGAAAAACAAAAACAAATCAAACTCACTCCTGACATTTTCAGTAATCGTATTGTTAGTGATCGTGTTGGTGTTATTCTGAGTTGGTGGTATATATATGGTGGCAAATGAACAACATAGGTCTTATTAGGATTGGGAATCTTCAAGGTGGGATGAAGGAGCCGGTAAGACTGAAAGAGGTTAAAGAAAAATTCTACCATTTCGAGTTTTTGCATAAATTCATTTCTATCATTAAAAAAAAAAAAACCTTTTCATAAAAAAGACGAAGTGTAGCAATGAGGACCAGATTGTGGTCACAAAATACCGTTTTCCATAAAAGGAACCCCAAGTCCTGGAGAAATGGCTGGTTCTAGGGGAGGGAAACCAGATGAGCCCCAATTGGTCAGACCAGAAAGCAAGAAAACTGGAAAGCCCACCACTATCATGTCTTTAACACTTAAGAGCCATCATGAAGAGGCTTCTCCTGACCAAAGAAGAACATTTACATATCAGCAACCCTAAATATCTGATGAAATTAAGGAATCCTTATTAGTTCTTTAGGTGTGATCCTGGTTAGTGGATTTGGAAATGAACACAAATATTTAGGGATAAAATGCTATAACGTCTGGGGGTGGCTTCAGAATAATCCACGAAGAAAGGGAAGTGGGACAGATTAAAAGACGGCCACTAGTTGGTAACAGTTGAAGCAGGGCGATGCATACATAGGGGTCCCGCCTTTCTATTATCTTGTATAGACCTACATTTTTCCAGAATTAATAACCAGCTTAAAGAAGTTATATGCTAAGCTTCTTCCTTACTTATACATCGTGTAGTAGATATGAATTTGCTCCACAACTTCAGGGAGAGAGGTAGCACGTTATTTTTAAGAAATCAAATTCAGCCGGGCTCAGTGGCTCGGCCTGTAATCCCACGCCTTTGGGAGGCTGAAGTGAGTGGATTGCCTGAGCCCGCGGGTTCGAGACCCACCTGGGCAACTCGGTGAGACCTCATCTCTACAATAAATCAAAATGAGCCGGGCATGGTAATGCAAGCCTGTAATTCCAGCTACTTGGAAGGCTGAGGCGGAAGGCTCGCCGGAGCCCAGCAGGTTGAGGCTGCGGTGGCTGGGAGCGGCCACTGCACTCCAGTCTGGGCAACACTCATTGCTCTAGCCTGTGGGACCCGTCTCCTGCGACACTCATTCCCCAAGACACTTCTCCTCTTCAGAGGCTCTGTCACCCGGTGGATGATGAGCTGGACACGTCTCCACTTGCAGAAGCCCCTTCCAAAGCCGTCCTCAACACCAGCTTCAGGAAGTTCTCCCGCTCACCGTGGCTGAACCCTGTGTCATTCTGTTTGGCCACCAGGACGACATACCACAGCCTAGGTGACCTAACCAGCCAAGATGCATCTTCTCACAGTTCTGGAAGCCGAAAGTCTGGGATCAAGGTGCCGGCAGAGTGTTCTCCCGGGGCCACTCCTTGGCTTGCAGATGGCTGTCACGGTGTCCTCACAAGGCCTGCCCTGTGCATGCACGTCCCTGTGTCTCTTCCTCTTCTTATCGACACTAGTCCTACCGGATTAGAGTCTCACTGAATCTTAATGACCTCTAAAATGGTCCTACTTCCAAACGCAGTCATATCGGGGGATACAGCTTCAATGTCTGAATTTGGGGGTGAGACACATCATCCCTAGCAGACCCCTCTTTCTGCCCCTCCCCACCAAACTTTCCCAGTGGGTCTGGACCCCCAAACACAAGTCTCGCGGTGAATCTATCTTCTCACACGCCTGGCAACTTGTTTAGGCCGCGAAATGAAAACTCACCCCCAGCCCCGGAAGGAAAAGGCTTGGCTGCCTCGCATGAGAAGAACCAGCACGAGTCTTTCAAGGGTCTCTCACAGCTGTGAGGACAAAACACACATCCTATCATCACATGTGCACACGCAAAATAAGCCGCAAGGACAGACAAGAGAGTCTGGTGTCGGTCTCTGATTCCTTCTCGCTAAGGAATTTTCCAGCGAGGTGTAGGAAGCACGGGTAAGGGACAATGACTAGCCCACACTCTCTCTTCTGGGAGTTCTCGGCTTCCATCAATCTCGACCTCGCCTCATATGGTTATGCTTACCATCAGGTGTTTTCCAATGTCATCCATTTTCCCCTATTTTACCCACGATGCTCCTGGGACAGCGGTTGCCAAAGTGCAAAGTGCAGCACTCCAAACAGCAGCATCAGCACTGCCTGGAAGTTTGTTAAAAATGCAAATTCTCCGGCCCCATTTCAGACCTTTAGAATCAGAAGCTCTGGCCATGAGGTCCAGCCACTTCAAGGTCTGAAACCGCAGAGCTAGAAGACTTAAACATCCCCCAACCCTCCGGAAAGCCCATGCAGTCTTGAAGTTGGTCTCTCTGCCCCGAGGCCTGTGCTCCTCAGTGTTCTCTGTGCACAATATTTTTTTTTTTTTGAGTTGGAGTCTCACTCTGTCGCCCAGACCTGCCGGGCTCCGGTGATCCTTCCAAGGAGCTGGAACTACAGGCGTGCGCTACCAAGCCCGGTTAATTTTTGATTTGTTGTAGAGATGAGGTCTCGCCAAGTTGCCCAGACGGGTCTCGAACCCGCGGGCTCAGGCAATCCATTCACCTCGGCCTCCCAAAGTGCTGGGATACAGGCTGAGCCACCGAGCCTGGCCTATTCTTTTAATTCCTTATAGTGAACTTCCTTTTAGAATCTGAGCTAAAAGCTGATCCTCTTCCTGTTTTACAACTTCAGCAGGTAACAGTGGCTCATACACTGTATGGCATGCCACACAGATTTACTGAATGAACAATTTATAAAATCCTAGAGCAGACAGGTGAGGTGGCTCACGCCTATAATCCCAGCCCTTTGGTAGGCTGAGGGGAGAGGACTGCTTGAGCCCAGGAGTTTAAGAGCAGTCTGGGCAACATGGCAAAAGCTCACCTCTACAAAAAATAATTAGCCGGGTGTGGTGGTGCACGCCTGTAGTCCCAGCTAGTTGGGAGGCTGAGACGAAAGGATTACCTAAGCCCGGGAGGTCAGACCGCTGTACCCCAGCCTGGCTAACAGAGATCCTGACTCAAGAAAAAAAACATCATAAAGCATTTATTTCAATGTGGCTGCTTCATGTCCAGTTTTACATAGGTTAATAAAGTAAGTTCTCTAAGCGTTTAGTCTAGTGATGATAAGCCATTACTTCTGGCAGATTCCAAGATGAGCATTCTCTTATAGTACTCCCAATTCACAGTAGTGATGGCTTCCATGTGGACGATGTGGCGGAAACAATTTTATCTAGCTCTCAAGGATACATTAAGAGTATTAAGAGTATAAACTTCAGCTGGGCGCACTGGCTCACACCTGTAACCCCAGCACTTTAGGAGCCGAGATGAGAGGACTGCATGAGCCCAGGAGCTCGAGACCAGCCTGGGCAACTTGGCGGGACCTCACCTCTACAACAAATCAAAAAATTAGCTGGGCATGGTGGCCATGTGCCTATAGTCCCAGGTACTTGGAAGGCTGAGGCGGGGGTCGAGGTTGTGGTGGCCGCAAGCCTGCCACGGCACTCCAGCCTCGGTGACAGAGTGAGGCTCTGACTCAGAAGTACAAACTTCAGCAGTAGGGAGATTCAAACCTGGACCCTTGGGAGATCTTCTGAACTTTTGCAGGGGTACAGTCTGACTCAAAAGGGGAACACTCAGAATCTTGTTAGTCAGTGCCAGGTTATGTACAAGTATGTCATGAGAGCATCAAGTTCCAGAACTGCCATTACATTTCTCAATTTCTACATGAGTCTGTGTTCCATTCTTCCTTTGTCGCGTGACACGATGGCAGGAACCAGTATCTGGACAAAACGGTGGAATGCATTTTCCCTCTCAACTAAGAAGCCTCTGATGATTTCACTCCCATCAGGTGATTCAGAAGTTAATGACAAGGTAAGAAGACAAGGCATTCCGTCTAAAACACCCAGATGTCCTGGGGGAAAGCGGCTGCAGGACTCGCAGCATGCAACTTTTGGAGATGAGAACCGCCTTGCCTTGGGGAAAGGAAGGCCATGGCAGGAGGCAGGGAGGTTTTCAACGTTGAAACATACCATGTCCGCCTCCAGGGAAGAACTAGGACTCTTTCGGCTTCAGGCAACATCTCATCAGTCTTTGCAGAATGTGTCCTCTGCTTCTCTCTTAACATGTTTCTTTTTTGTCTTAATGCAGACAGGGAACACAACCTTTGCAGATTGGGGGAGGGGGTGATTTTCTAAAAATCATTTGACTAAAAACCAGGGTTCAAAACTCTTAAAACATGAATCAAAATAATAGGCAGAGGCAGCAGACCAGGTTTCTTGATGAGAATGTGAATGAATGCAGTGTATCAGAATTTCACGCCAGCCCTGTGTGCATTCCAGGTAGCATTTCAATGAACTGTGTCTCAGTTAGTTATTCTACAAGACATTTGACTAAAAGTCAGGGTTCAAAACTCTTAAAACATGAATCAAAATAATACGCAGAGGCAGCAGACCAGGTGGACATCTTAAAAGCCTCTGCTACCTTGGAATCACTAAAAAGCATCCCGAGATTGTTGACTTCATACACTCTTTAGGTTATCTTTCAAGGTTAACGGTGTAAAAATTGTGATCATATACTTGTGAGCATCAGAATTTCTCCACATTAGAAACAAATTTAAAAAAAAAGAAATTGGATACTAACACTGACAAATATCTATAAATTCCAACAGCAAAGCATTATCTGTTCTGTGTTTGGTCTTTGAAGAACATAAATCCAAATGTAAAATCCACACACACACTTACTTAACTTGCCATATTGTTTGTCCACAATATGGCATTCCATGTTTAAATAGTTGGAGATATAAGGCAGGTTTGGGTATGGAAACACGCAGTCAACTCTATTCTGCAAGCTAGAGTGTTGACTAAGTGTGGAAAGCCGCCCAGGGCCAGACAGAACAACTTTGCTCCATCTTAGATGCCCATTTCCTGTGGTGGGAAAGTCTGCATGGCTCCCAACTAACTCGATAGTTACAGGGTTCACTGGGGAGTCAGCCACGTTGATGGGAGACAGGACTCGAGTGTAGCGAGCCTTCCAGAGAGGCCCTGTTCAAAGTCTTCACCTCTGCCACTGCCGACCCCGCTTCTGCCGTACCCAGAGAAACTCTGGAGATGGTCGCCTGAATGCTTATTTTCTCAAAAGCTGCGTCTCGTTTACAAGTAATACCAGAGCCATCTTGTGAGCTCAAAACTGTTCTCAAATGGCTGATGGACTGTCTATCACCCTCATCCACCTCTGCCTAGAGCTAGCCCCAACCGACAAGGCAGGTGGCTGCTGGAGCGTACCAAGGGAGCCAGGTCCTCCACATCCCACCAGATCCCATCTTAAGGGCAGGGGCCTGGCCAGCCATTGCAGGTGCCCATTTCATCTCCTTGAGCAGTTCTGACTGTCCCCTTCATGCTGGAGGCTGCTTCTGCCCCCATGTGCTCAAGCCACTTTTCCTAGCTCTACCACTTGGCTTTCTGCAGTTGACGTGTCTCCAAACCAATTTAAGTCGCCAAGAGGGTAGCCCGGGTGTGCTCTTTTCGAAGCTGAGGACAAGTGCAAAAGCCCTGAGCACACACTGCCGGGCGCCGAGCAAGTATACACAAAATCCTATCGTTGTCATCACCGTTGCTACTCACCCTAAAGCAGGATAATCAGTTGTATAACGTTAAAAAAAAATTAAGAGATGAGGTCTCACTATGTTACTCAGGCTGGTCTTGAACTCCCGGACCCAAGTGATCCTTCCATCTCAGCCTCCTGAAGTGCTGGGGTTACAGGGGTGAACCACCGTGCCATACAGCCAGTTGTATGATCTTCAGCGGTTTACATGAGTCGTCCGACTAATGACTATTTCCGTTACTCTTTCAGCCAATCTCCATCGCACCTAATGAAGCCCTTTCCAACTGGGTTCCTCTCCTGGGATGAGAACACCTGTGGCCTAGATTCCGCTGTGAGTGTATCCAAGTGTGACCTGATCACAACAGAGTGTCATCCTCTCGCCTCACAATTTGATCCATGTAGTCCAAACTCACATCAGCTTCCGGCAACTACATGCTGTCATGGCTAAAAGAACGCAAAACCTCTTTCACACATACTGTCACCAAAGGCTCTGTTTTAACATCTAGAATCCACTCAACACTGTTCCAAAAAACTGTGAGTCAATCTGCATTTCCCCAAAGGAGTGCCCTACATTTAAAGTGCTCAGCAGCACAGCACACAGGTCCACAGGGGTTGCTCAATTTGTTAGATTGACCAGAATGCCACCGAGTTCCCAGAAGTTTACTCGTGTCCACACTTACTCAACGATGTTCCCTGCAAGGGAAGGTCTGGGGACAATGAGGTCCCCCAGGTGGCAACACTGAGGAAACACCCCTGATGCCAGTAAGATACACCCGAGGTGCCAAAAGGACGAGGTCCCTCTGAACTGCAACAGCTGTATCTGTTCAGGCTGAGACAATGATCCAAGTACAGCCAGCCCAGCTCTTCTGTCCCTTCTGAGGGGACAACCCGAGTACCCAGATTTAGGCCTCAAGATAGAAAGGACACCCATGTCTCCATGGCAGGCAGGGCTTGTGTGGGAGGAGTCTCCCACCCCAAAGCTTGACCCCCCGTACCTGACCTACGATGAACCCAACGTTTGGCATCAAGAGCATTTGGGGGCAGAAAATCACAGAATCAAACTGAAAACACAGGTCAGTAGGAATCCATTTCTGGGTCTGCTCTTCAGGCTGTTTTCACCTGAGGGGTGAAAGGTTAACTCCACAGTTTTTTGAGGCTGGGGACCCAGTTGGCTGTTACTGAGGTAGTTGGCCCCCAACACCAGTGACAGATTATGAACCAAGGGTGACAAATAAAAAAAGTGTTGACACACACACTACAACATGAACATTATGCTAAAGGACAGAAGCCAGAGGACCACATGATGACCAGTTCCATTTCCACAAAATGTCCAGAACAAGCAATCCATAGTGACAGAAAGTAGATGAACAGCTGCCTAAACCTCCGGGGAGGAGAGGGGGGAGTTGGTAGGGTAACAGTGAAGCGGTGTGGAGTCTCATCTTGGGGTTAAAAAGGAAGTTTAAGAACGTTTAGTAATGGATGTATAACTCTGAATAGATGCAAGGACACTGAACTGTGTGCTTCAAATGGACAAATGACATCTCATAAAGACCCCGTTGGAAAAAAAATCAAGTTGTTAAAAATCAAGTATTCAACATCATTTACTGTGGGAAATTTGTAATACTGGTTTCCAGGGGTTGTAGCTAGACCCCAACACATTTCAGGAAGGAGAATGGCCTTGCTCAAGCCCTGTCCACATCCCTCCACATAACTTCTGGTGGGCAGCCTGCCAGAATTTTATACTTAAGGCCAAAACAGAAGTGAGAATTTTAAAAAATCATTTTGTGTTGGAACATGTAATTCAGATTTCTTAGAACCAAGTAAACTAGGAGAATGGACTCAGGAATCAGAGGTCCTACAGTGTTATCCCAGCGACCCAAGCTCCAGCTGGGGACCAGGACACCCTGGGCCTGTTACAGAGGCCCATGTCCAGTGCCTCGGGGTTCTGCACCCCTCCGGGTTCAGGGTCCCACACCGCACAGGAGGCCTGGTTTTCCCTTGGAATCGCATTGGAGATTTTGTTCTATGATACTTGAGGTAACAGCCAGTGAGTATGAGTACCCGCTCTGTGACAGCAACATGTCTGGTAGTTGTTCTGAGGAGCTTGTTCTGAGGAGTTTGGATTTAATAAATGGTTGTTAAATCTGAAACCTCAGGATCCAGATAAGAAACAGTGAACAGGACAGTATCACACAAAGTCATCAGGGACCAGGACAGAAAATGCAGAGAAGGCAGGGCACAGGCAAAGATGGGGCAGTTTCAGAAGACCGTGAACTGTGATACAGTCTGATGAACCTTAGAGACAGGTCGACCAGGCACAAGAACTTACTACTGAACACGTATCTTCTCCTGTAAGAAACTGTAACAACTTTCCCCATCTTTTGATTCCTTAGTCATTTTATTTTATAAAACACACCATCTACTTCTCCGGTGAAACATGGGCACACACATACACATTTTGGTGAGATGACAGAGAAAGCAGCAATTTTACTGGATCGTTCGATGTGATGCCAAAACACAGAACTGGTGTCAGCTGAAGGAATGGCCTGATTTGGTCCTGGTTGCTTCCTTTAGGTGAAATCTCAATCGATGAAGGGGAAAGTTGAGGAGGAGGAATGCATGACAGTCCCAAGAAAACTACCAGATTTTTATACCTGATCACCCACCAACTGCAGCAGATACCAAGTAGGAAAAGGAAAAAAGGCACTCGTTTTGCCGCCTAAATATCTGCAATTTTATTTTCGCATTAGAGAAAGAACATGTTTCTAGTTTGAAGCACAAAGCAGTTTATTTGCACATTAACTGATGATGATGGAGCACGGGCAGTCCCCAGGCAAGGCAAGGTGCTGATCCCGAGTGCGTGGCCCCAGACCTGCCCGACAGGCATCAGACTTACCAGACCAGTGGGGGACAGACGGGGCACTCCAGCACTCAGCCACGATGACCTCACATTGAAGAAGCTCCAGTAAGTAGGTCCAAGTTAGTGTTCATGCGGCAGGTTGAGAAAGAGCTACTTTAACTATCCTATTAGGTACAGGCATCATGCTCTTCATTACTTTTTGATCCAATTCCAAATTACAACTTACTTCTTCCTGAAGGATCAGCTTTACTCTGGTTTGGCTTCAGGAACATGGTGATGGAGAGCTTATCACCCTTTTTCACCTCTGAGGTCTTTAGATAAACTTTTGCGACTTTAATAACCTGTGCCTGGCGATCCCTTGGGCGAGCCTATTATTTGAGAGACAGAATACAGAAAGCCACTCTGGCATGAGGGTGGCTTGGGGGAAGGTGTGCATAAAATGTGGATCTTAAAAGGAAGGAAACATTCTGAAGGGTCAGAACATATTTGAAACTCATGCCACATAAAATAGGTGTCATTTTTACTTTATTTATGGAAATGGGGGGTGGGGACAACAGTAATTTTCATAATACACAGTAGACAAGTTAGCACTGCAGGAAAAAAAAAAAAAGGCTGTGTACTTGCCACCAGTCTGCTTTGCAGCTTTAATAAAATTGTAAATTAGTAAATGTAATGCAGTTTGTCACTTGTATTACTATTTAGCAAATTTATAATTGGCAAAATTAGGGATTATGAATCACCATAAATGTGCTACAACTAAGACAAAAACCTAAATAACCCATAAGTCACTTAAAATAAATCATAAATATGTGATGCACATTAGTGTAACAAAACTTTTTTTGTAAACATTTTCTCCAACATAACATGTGCATGAGAAAAAAGTAAAAACACTGCACTCAATACAGAAAGGGTTACTTTGATTTAAATACAGAAAAGTATTACTTATTAAAGCTTTGACTAAACCTAGAGACACGTTTGTGTTTTGCTTTGAAGAGCGCTGCTCTAAGAGTTCAATGTTCCGTATGTAATGGTATCATCATAATACTGCTTTCTTTTGTAATTCTGCCGTATTGGCACTTCTGTGGATAATTCACTACCCTGTAAAAAGGGGGGAGAAAAATCATTCCTTCCCTAAAAGAATCTGAAAAATTTCAACAGTTCACAATCTTCTGTGGAGAAACCTCACTGGGCACCTGCATCACGCTGTAGCAATTCACTCTGGTTTACAAGGTGGTGAGGCCAAGAAGGAAAGGAAGATACAAAAGCTAAGCAAAGGACACCCCAGGAGACGCCCAGAAGGACAGAGGGCTACCCACTTTGTAAACCAAGCCCAGTAATGGATTCAACTGAGATCACCTCCCACACTGAGAGCGCCCACTGGGTACCCAGCACTGTGCAAGTAAGACAGGCACAATTCGGCTTGAGCTGGATTCCATCACCACTTAAGGGAGAGCCTGTTTCTGTCAAGTTCTTAGTAATTCTTCAGTAATTTCAGCGAAACACCATTTGTATTATTTCCACAACACTGCTTGACTCACAGACACGGAGTTGCAAGTCTGAATCGATAAGACTACACCGCCACATCCTTCATTCGTGCTTACTACTGGCATCAGCCGTCGAGTGTTTCTTCAGAGATATCTGCCCACCTGTCATCGTCCTCTAAAGCCAGGGCTGAGGCCAAAATCTACCGTGCCTTTCTTCTTCCTCTTGACCCGTACTTGTGTGTGTTCACAGTGGCACATTTCACCTTATGAAACACATGAGAAAAACCAACAGGACTTTCGTTCTGACTAAAGTCCTATGGCGATGGGAGCCAGACTGCCTCCAGTCCCTTTCAAAGGTGAGATTATCTTTTCAATCTTCTCTAGGTTAACTGCAAACTAGTAAAAAGAACCAGCTATTTCTGGCTTTGGCTTTTAGCACTACTCCAAAATCACGCAAATCAAAGATCCCTCTCCATCTCCTTGTCCCTCTCAGAAGAGTAAGGCTTTCTCAGCTTATCTCGTGTGTACAACCTGCTGTTTTGTCTGCATTTGTGAATGTATGTTTTTACTAGATTTCTGTGGTTCAAAGGAGAGCCTTTGGCAAACATGCTAACTGGGAGGAAGAGAATGACAGTGGTCAGAGAGGGCACCAAGGGAGTGGAAGCAAACAGGTACAAATGGCTGTTCTGTTTGGGGAAAAAACAGGAAAAACCCCATCTTCATGATATCAAAGAAAATTAATCACCAAGGAGGAAGATTAAGCCAACGAAACAACAAACTTCTGTGACGGAGGTTAAAGCAATGTCACGCAACATTCCCACTTAGATCTCAACAAGACGGCAGAACTGTGACACGGAACATTACTCCTTTACCAAGACATCCATTGATACCCTTAGGGGAGCGGAGTGATGACCATGAAACCATGAAGCAGATTCTTACTCAAGACATTTATTACAAATGTCATGAACATATTCATAAAGTAAAACTGGTTTAAAAAACAGAGAACAAGAGAGCAAGTGAGAAAACGAGAAAAGTCAGGACTCTGATATTACACCTAAAACACAGGAAGATGCTGACTTTATGAATAAGCAGAATTAACTACATTCTTAAAATAGTTTTAGTGCATTGCATTTTTAGAAAAGAGAAATGCCCCACCCCCAAGAAAAGGTTCCTGCGACACTGAACAGTTTGTGTGACTATTCTAAATGTAACCACCTGTCTGCTTCCAAACCCCAAATCGAGAACAATGAGATCTCATGTCATGGGCTGCAGCCGCTCCATCAGCCTCTAGGGGTGAATCTGGTGAAAATAAAGCTTTCTGCTTTCTAAACTTAGAAAGCAAATTGCATCAGCCGTTAAGGCAGGCTATTTCCCATCTTCACGGACAATTCTTCTTGTGCCTGCTGAGATTTGTGACAGTAACAGTCAAACTTCAATCTGATAGTTTTGGTATTAAGATTAAATTAAACATCAATGGTTTCCTCCCCAAACATATAAACTAAATCACCTCTCAATGTATTAAAAACAACGAGGTAGGCAAAAAAATAAACATGTGGTTTGAATTTTTTTTTCTTCTGCCAGTGCAGACTGTGGTAAATCTGTTGTTGCACTTCTAGGTTTAAATAAAAATTAAACCTTTAACTGAGGCAGTGCTAATACTGTCACACAACAAAGTTCTGGCCATTATACAAAATGCACACATTTTTTCTTTTTTCTTTTTTTTTTTTAAAAGAACCATCTCCACATGACTTAGGCAAAACCTGGTACACAGAAAAATGACTGGGATATTGGCCAGGACCCCCCGCCCCCATCCAAAGAAACAAAATGGGACCCCTTAACCCATCCCACCCCATCTCCCAAGTCCCACCCACAAAAAAGTATCCTATTAACTGTCTTTCACATTTTATAAATATTAACTTCTTAAACCTGCACCTTCTTCTTTGTCCACATATTGTCACATTACAAAAAAGAAATGGCAATTAAATACACTGTTAATGTTACTATATTAAATCTGCTCTTTGCTTCAGCCAACTGCTCCTTTGACCACCATTTCTCACCTCCTTGTGCCCATTGCCAAATAAAACCAATGGCATTTCATTGTCGCCACTGTCAGACACCCACAAGACAGAGTCTTTCAGAGACAAGGAATTCTGGAGCTGCAGGAAAGGTGTTGGCTTTCCAGTCTGATGCTCAATCCCAAACACTGATAGCACCTGATGGTAGAATCTGAACAGCACCAGCTGCATCGCAGCCTTGATTTATTTTGGAGTAAGAAAAAAAAACGGGGATAAACTGGTAACAAAGGAAAAGGAAGGAAGGGAGAAAGAACCCAACGCGTGAGGTCTGCACACACAGCTGTCCTGGTTCCCCTTGGTGCAGCTCCGAGCTCCAGTTGCAAGGAATTCCGAGTTCTCAGGATCTTGAAGACTCCGGAGGCCAGCAATCTCTGGATCACACTGCTTCTACCAGCTCAGAAGGGAAGTCCTGCCTAAGGTCATGAAATAAACCTGACTGCTGCCACCAGACCGAACAGAGGCAAAGAACACCTGCAAAAGCAAGAGAAGAGGAGAGAGCATGGTTACCACAGCCCCACAGCCCCTTCCGGGAGAGGAGGTTTCCTGTGGCTCCCACCAGAGAACCTCAGCCACCCTCATCCTCAACACCGCCAGTATAGGAAGCTTGGACCCCACAAAGCGTTTTCAAAGAAACTCTAGGATGTCAATTATCGTTTGTAAGGAGTGACTAGCTGCAGCCAGTTTTTATTACAACTAAGGCTTATCAACCAGGTAGCTCCTTAAGCTTATACTTTGCCATACTGAGAATACCCAAAGGAAAAAAAAAATGGATGTTTCCAAATCTGAGTTATTTCTTTCCATTTCCACTGTTAATGCCTTCTAAAAAACAAATGTATTTTAAGAAGTGCAATGAGCAACAGGGAAGACTACTTAGCAATCTAATTTCTCGTTTTAAAGATTAAGTTAAAATATATTTAATTACATCACATGACTCTAGTTAAAGCAATATAATCTATTGTGTGCCTTTTATTAATATAGGTTAAGGGACACAACATCATACATGATAAAAAATATTTAGGCCAGGCGCGGTGGCTCAAGCCTGTAATCCCAGCACTTTGGGAGGCTGAGGTAAGAGGACTGCCTGAGCCCACCGGTTCAGGACCACCCTGGGCATCTTCAGAAGACCTCATCTCCACAATAAATTAAAAAATTAGCTGGGCATGGTAGCACGCATCTGTAGTTCCAGCTACTTGGAAGGCTGAGGCGGAAGGATTTCCCGAACCCAGCAGGTCAATGCTTGGGTGGCCGTGAGCATGCCACTGCACTCCAGCCTGGGTGATGAAGCGAGACTCCAGCTCAAAACAAAAAACAAAAAACAAAAACAACAACCAAAAAACCGTGAAGTTCAAAGAATGTTATGGTTATGGCTACAGTAAATATATGTAAGAAAGTATAAGCCAAAAAACTGACAAAATCCTGGATAAGGTCTGAGTTGTAGATATTTTCAAGATAACAGATTTGGGAGATACTCTGTAGGTGAAAAATGTGAACCCCACTTGCAAATGAGCTGGAGGACTGCAGGAGAGACTTGGCTGACGGTGGTGTGACTCTGGTGTTTAGTACGTGGTTGGACAGACAGGCCCAGGTACCAAGAAGAGATCTGTAGCTCTTCTTTGTAATGTGCAATTAGTAAGTTGGCCTGAGAAGACAACGTATAGGCTGGTTGCCAGGATGTATAATATAAATAACTGTATTTATATCCAACATGAAGCAAGAGGTGAAAATGTTTGTCAGAGGCAAGATTCTATAGTGTGTGCCTCATGTAGTCAGACACGCCTTCGTCCAACTAGTCAGAAGAGGGAGAGGCTGGGCTTGGTAAAAATCAGCTCCACCCTTGATGCCCTCTCCCTTGGCAGGCTGGGACGGTTCAAAGCCCCTGGCTATTTATCTGTTCCACTCCAAAGTTGGCTTGGGAGGGTGTCCCTGGGAGTGAGTAGCCCCTGAAAGTTTTGAAAAGCCAAGGGGTTTGGATATTGTAGAGTCAAAGGTGCTGGAGGTATGGTGCTTTTGCATAAGATGATCTCTACTGTGAAGCATTTCTGACATGCAAACCTAAGAAGCTATTTCACCACTTGTAGACTGACAAGAGGTATCTTCCTGACACACACCAGGGGAGAGGAACCTTTTCCTCTACCCAAATTGCAGGGATGGTTCCTTCCATTCACAAAAAGAATTTCATCCCACTAAATTAGTAGCTTTAATCTTCCCTATGTCTAAACCAAATATAGACTAAACAGGCCACCTAATGAGGTTTAAAATAACGCATAAAACCCAAGACATGATAATTTCTACAGAGAAAAATATCTCTATCTCCTCATACCAAGAAAGCAGATAAAATATACCCTAATCTTCACAGACATGGCTAAAAAGCAATGTTTAAAAGATTTCCCTGATTAATATATGAGATCAAAGCTCCAAGGAAATTAATCACCACGTTCCATGAAAAATAAACCACTGCTAAAAGACAGTGGCAACCAAGACAGAAGCCATAATGAAGCCATTACCTTGTCATTGCGCTCACACAAGAATTTTAGTCTTTGAGCCCTTTTGTGCATGAACACACCATCCAAGTGACCGGTTTCCACAGATCGGATCTCTATGGCCTTCTCTCCCCAGCCCATTGTCTGATTGGATCGAATGTATGCTTTTGAAAAGGGGAAAATTGTAAATTGTTAAAGGAGACAGCTTTGAAAACAGGTTGCTTATATGACACATAAAGATACCTATACACACCCCTATAAAGGCCTACCTAGCATTTAAGGATTTTTTGTTTTCAAGGAGCTCTGCCTTGTAACTGCCTGCACTGGGAAGGAGTCATGTGCATCAACGGTTGTATCTGTTAGTTTCCCTTGGCCATTCATACCTGAGTTGAGGGCACATATGTTTATCACTCCAGGCATGAAAGAAGGCAGGAAAAGAAATGTTGAATAGACAGAGACCGTAGCCCAACTGCAATAAAATCAAAATAGCCTGGGGCTATAAAGCCATGGAAACCCGGAAAATCAGCCTGTCCTCCTGAACACAAACCAGAAGGCCACGTACAGGCTGTGCTTCTAGTGGCAGCTCTGCTCCTCTCAAGAGCACGTCATTTCTTTTTCTGTCTCCCTTGACCAATTCTGTCAGGATTTTTTTCATGGCACCAAGCTCTCCTTTCACATCTTGAATTGTTCCACTGATTTCTCTGTGTTGGTTTTCAGCTTCCTCTTGGATCTCGTTGAGCTCCTTTAAAAATCAACACTTTGAATTCCTTACCTGGTATTTTAAGGGTTTCACTTTGGTTGGGATTTGCTTGTCACGGGAGAGTCAGTGTGCCCTTGTGGAGGGAAAACGCTTTGTTTTCTCAAACTTTCAGAGTTGTTTCTTTGCTTCCTTCTCACCTAGATTAACTGTCTTTCTTCGGATGGAATCTTCCCCTTTGGTGAGTTGGTGCTAGAGTGCTGGGCAGGGTCCTCTGGCTTTGGTTCCAGTTCTTCCGCTGGTGACTGCTCTGTATGAGCTCCTTGGACAGCACAGCCTGTACATGTAGGCTTTCCCGAATGTCTTTACCAGTTCTCTATCTACCTTTACAAATGAGTCCACACCACATCTACCCTTTTTTCTCTGATGTTTTAAGGATAAAATGAGAGACTGTGATAAGAGGGGTTTTTTAAAGTATAAACATAACTTGGATTTTGTTCTAAAATAGATCTATAACTGTTTTCACTGACTACATTCAAACTTTCCACCATCTATTGCCAACCAGAGCCACAATGTTTGAAAAGACATGCAAAATCAGCATGATAAACATTTGCAGGCTTACACAAGACTCCACTTTCCCTGAGAGCTGCGTACCTACGGACGTGGGCATCTCTCCCCACTGCAGAACCACATCCTTGGTGATCCTTCCATATGTGTTCACATAAACCCCCTCGTCTTCATAGCACACCAGAAGCTCCATTCCATCTGTGTTGGGGAGGATGATGATTGCATGGGGTTTGATGCTACACTGGATCTAGAGAAGAGGAACAAAGTGCAGGGAGGCATGCTTGTAGCTATTTCCGGCCTTGTGAAAATGCTCAGTAAGATTCTTGATGAATGCATTAGTTCTGTATTCCCAGTGATAAATAAAGCAATCAGATAATATTGTGGAAAAGCCATGCAATACATAGCCTTAAGTCTACCTTTCTCCGGTCATATACCCTACTGGCTCATGTTTCATGAGGCCCTTAAAACATATTTGGATGGTGGGCTCCATTTGAAAATTACTCTCCACCCAGGGATGTTCTGGCCTGCCAACAACTGCCCCAAATTCATCCCATGTTAGTCAAAGTAAGGGCTAAGAGATTTTCAGGAGGGCTTCCTAGAGCCAGGAATGTAGATTTCCACTTGTCTCAGCACGGAGCTATTGAAAATGGCACACCATTTAAATACTCACCCCCAGACCAAGGGGAAATGAAGAATTCCTGCTTGTGTTAGTTCACTAAGCAGAGTAAAGAAAAGTCAAAACAAAATGAAGCCAGTCAACCAACCATAGAGTGTGGGTTCTTTCTTACGTGTGTTGGTAGATAAATGTCATAGACTGATCCTGAGTCCACATCAACAGCATGGAATCCAGCACAGGATCCATAGATCACTTTCAACCTCTGGCCTTCCTCAACAGTGAGATCCACCAATAATGGCTTATGTACCAATTCTCCAAATGACTACAAAGAAGCAATGAGAGAGAAGCAGTAAGACGAAGGAGAACTTACTTCTAACAGATCAATCTAGGGAAGCTAGACCCAAAGTACTCAGTTATTAAATTACTGAGCCACACTGGCAACAATCCTAAGGCAAAAATGCTCTACAAAGTAAGTCTTTACTATGTTTTTGTTAGTTCATTAGCATTCAAAAGACAATGCTTCCGGAAGTTGTCCGAAACCCCCCATCTGGTCTAAGATTTCTGCTCTGTTACTACTGCCCTTCTGTTTTTCTCGATCAGAAAAACATGCAGAGTGAAATAATGAGGATTTTCTGTACCATCCTATCTGACTATTCAAGTGCACAGTGAAGTGAGAAGAGAAGCTGCAGGAGTCACATGCTGAGAGTTTGATCACTATTCTCACTCTAGTCACTATTCAAGCTATAAGACCTCTAATTTTTGACCTGACTGAAATGGTGAGAAAGGTTGCATGTACTGTACAACAGTCTGTATTGTGCTGGATCACCAATATCAATAACCACAGATCACAAGACTAGGATAATGATGACACAGATTTCTATAAGATAGTATTTATTAAAGCAACTAGTATCTGGTATATAAAGGATATTATGACTAAATCTAAGACAATAATGTGACTTTATAACCAATTATCTTTATTCAACAACACTACGGTTAATTTTTTTTAACATAAATATGCTAACTCCATTTGTCCTGTTTCACTGGGAAATCAAGCAATAACCAATCCAAAAATGCAAATTTTCCAAATAACTGAAACTTACCCTTTAAAAAAAAAAAATCAAAAACATTTAAACACATTGCCAGGCAATGTGAGGTAGATCTGCAACCATATTATGAACTGACAAATAACTGGAAACAATCCTAATTTTAAGACAAAGTGCCCAATTATTTATTTTCCTAAAATGATACACATGAAAAATCATCTTAATTTATATACATTAGTTTAGATGTTACAGCTACGGACTTTTTTACTTAAAAAAAGGAATCATACGTATTTTAACTTGCTTTTCCCACTTAATAGATAATAATATACATTCTTTGTGTTATTAAGAATTTCTGTAGTTTAATTTTTAATTAGTTCTGTATCGAATAGATACAGCTTAAAACTACCTGTTGTTGGACACCTTTTTGTTATCAAAAACACATTGAAATCTTTATACGCATCCACAACTTTAGGTGAATGTCGCTTTTTATTGTATTGTGTGAATCGGGGTCTCACTCTGTTACCCGGGGGGAGTGCAGTGACACAACTGCAGTTCACTATGGCCTCGATCTCCTGGGCTCAGGTGATCCTCCCTCTTCAGCCTCCTAAGTAGTTGGAACTATAGGCATGCACCACCACACCTGGTTAATTTTTCAAAATTTTATAGAGATGAGGTTTTGCTATGTTGCCCAGGCTGGTCTTGGAACTCCGGAGCTCAAGTGATCCTTCCAATTTGGCCTCCCAAAGTACTGAGATTACAGGCATGAGCCACCATGCCCAGCTGAATGTTGCTTTTTAAATGGAGTGTGGAAGGGGTGGTATTCTGTCTTTTCCTCTGTTACCACTTTGGACATCAATCAAAGTGTTTGCCCAACACTTATCTTTGTTTCCTTCTCACTTTGTGGGTTGGGAAAGCAGATTAACTGAGCTTATTACATTACATTAGAAATGGTTTCTCTTACGATAGAGTTACAGGCTATATTAGCACACAGCTTTTCTATTAGCAATTTTAAGTGTTCAGACATTTTAACCTTATTCTCTGATGCTTGGTTACAGTTTGCATTGCTGATGCTACTTTGAAGTACACTTGATTTTGTTACCTTAAAGGCCATAAACTTGTGATATGGCTTGGGTGCCCACGCATAGACTTCCACAGAACTCTTCAAAGCAATTACCAAAAATTTGATTCTTTCATATTTTACTGAAAAAAAGTAAATAAAAAGCAAGAGAAGCACACATCAGTATCAACATGGAACTCTAAACTGTTTTACATGACTTCTGCAAACTTCATAAATACACCTCTATTCATCCATCCAAATGAGCAGGGGAAAAAATGCGCCTCACAGTTTCCTTTTCTAATTCTTTAATGTATAATCTATGCTGTTTCCATCTTTTTTGATGCTGTGTCAGGCTCAACGCTAATACACTGGATACTATCAATGAGTATCTAATCTTAGATTCCAAGTACTTTGTAATCAAAGACAATGCCAGGCATACCACCCTAAAATCTCAAAGGCTCAGTATTACTTCAAAAGGATAATGATGTGATTAACCAGCCAAGAGGCTCCTGGAAACACAGAAAGAGTCAAGTTCTTCAGTGTAGCTTTCTGCATGGGGCTCATAGACTGAGAAACATAGAAGGCTACACCAAAACACTCCTGAGCCTTGAATTCTATCAGTAGATACAAATATCTGTGCACAAGTCCCAGTGTCACTCCAGATCACTTCCTGATCTACAGAAGTAGTTAAGATTCTTTGTGAAGCTCTGCACCAGAAAAGCAGTAGTAAAATAAATCTCTTTTCAGCTATTAAAAAAAACAAAAACAAAAACAAAAACCTGCCTCCTGCCCACAGCTGTTTTGATTCCCTTACTGTCAGGAAACTACTAAAAAAACAGCTACTCATGGCCGGGTGTGGTGGCTCAAGCCTGTAATCCCAGCACTTTGGGGAGCCGAGGCAAGAGGATTGCCTGAGCCCAGGGGTTCAAGAACAGCCTGGCAATTTGGTGAGACCTTGTCTCTACAATAAATGAAAAAGACAGCCAGGCGTGATAGCATGTGCCTGTAGTTCCATCTACTTGGAAGGCTGAGGCAGAAGGATTGCCTGAGCCCAGCAGGTCGACACTGGGGTGGCTGTGAGCATGTAACTGCACTCCAGCCTGGGTGACAGAGTGAGATTCTGACTCAAAAAAACCAAACAAAAACAAACAAACAAAAAAAAAATTCAACTACTCCAAAGGGTCCGTAATCACATGTGATTTTACTGTCTGAAGCAGACCTATGATTTTTTTCATAAGTTATCTAACATCACACTACTACTTGGTTCTTTCTATGTGCACGAAAAATAACCTGATAACACTCCTTGTTAAACTCTATATATTGTTACTGTTCGGACAAATCAAATAGACATTAAGACACAAAGGCTTACAAGAGTTTGCTCAAACTAGCGCTGTTTAATAGAATGTTGTGCAATGATGGAGAGTCTCTGTATCTGCACTGCTACTATGATAGCCAGTAGACACATGGGGCTATTGGGCACTTAGGGTTACCAGTGTCACTGGGGAACTTAATCTTTTTTTTTTTTTTTTTTTGAGTTGGAGTCT
>NW_007245992.1:24331-157402 GCF_000164805.1 Carlito syrichta
CAGTGCAGTGGCTGCTCCTGGCCACCGCAACCTCGACCTGCTGGGCTCCGGTGATCCTTCCGCCTCAGGCTTCCAAGTAGCCGGAATTACAGGCATGTACTACCACGCCCGGTTGATATTTTGATTTATTGTAGAGATGAGGTCTCGCTGCCCAGGCGGGTCTCGAACCTGCGGGCTCAGGCAATCCACTCACCTCAGCCTCCCAAAGGCGCGGGATTACAGGCTGAGCCACCGAGCCTGGCTGGAACTTAATCTTAAGGTTTATTCACTCTTAATTAATTTAAATATACATGTAAATAGCCCTCTGTTCTTGGTGGCAACCACAATGATAATGAATGAATGATATTATCCAAACTTGTCTCCTGAAAATACTTGCAATTCATTCTGTAAGAATCACAGGGCTGAACACTACTGCTCTGTTCTGGTGAAAAGCTCAATACAATCTAACATTCCTAACTCTAGATCTCCCGCAGGGCAACCTATTCATGTACATTTCAGTTGTTAAGAGCTGTTTCACTGGAGTTAGTTTTAGATTATTTTACTTATACCTCAATAAAAATATTTCACAGAAACACAATACAGAAAATCCTAATCCCCAAATCTACACTAAGAGGATAGCACTACCCTCCAGCATCACTTGGAATCATTCTAAATACTGAGGTGGCTCCTATAATCATCATTAACCAATGAGCTAAGTAAGGGTTGTAGACAGACTACATAAACAAGACAATCTCAAGGATGATAATATCCCTAGGAACAGAAAAAAATGACTGTAGTATATATTTTTATAAACATATGAAAAGGAAAACACACAAGTAGAAATTAACATTCAATAGGTTCCCACATTAATCAGTTTGAGGTATACAGATCAACTTCCTGCCTTAAATTCGATTAGAATATAGCCTTTCTATAGACTTTGATTTGGTTAAGGTCCATTATTTCCCCTTTATGTCCAACATTAGTACCAACCACCATTTTGATTTTCTTCATATGCAAAAAAAACCACTGTGTTTTGTTTTTCTTCCTGTGAGATTTTACTTCATGACATTCACTGCTTTCATGCCAAAGAGAAAAAAAATAATACGGTTGCTACGAAACACCGACTAGCTAGCAAGGTTCATTTACCAGTGAGGAGGTACCTCTGCATGGTGCAGTTGATGGAAAATGACAAGCTGTAAGTCTTTGGGTGAAACTCTCAAATGATCTATCAGTGCCTGCCAAGGACCCACAGTCCTCTAAATGGAGAACAGGTCTGGCATGTAAAGGAGGACTTGAGCCAGTTGGCTTTCCCTTGGCAAGGTTTCCTTAGAGAGGCTACCGTGAACCACATGCTATGAAAGAATGTGGACTGCCAAAGAAGAAGAGTGATAAGAGTGCAATAGTGGAGAGCAGGGGGGAAATACTGAGGACCAGGTAAGCAGTAGGAATGGACTCTGTGTTAGGCATACAGGTGCACAAAGGAAGTAAGATAATGTCTACATGAGACTTTAAAACTAGAAGATGCCTTAGGAACAGAATAACAGAAATGAGTCATGTGTTTCAGAAACAACTTTATTATTATAAACTTCAAAGAACCGTGAATTTTACGTGGAACCCCAATTAAACTCTGGAAAAACAAAACACATATGAACTTACCAACTTTATAGTGTACACAGCCTTCTAAATCCCCTACAGTCGTCCAGCCCTGCTTCTTCTCAACTTCTGGATCATTGTGAAGTATTTTATTTCTTAACCAGGACAAATAGTAGACACGTAACTTATCCTTTTTGCCTAGCAAAATTAATAACATTCATATTCAGAAGTAGGTATCATCATTAATAACAATGGTAATGAAAAGAAACTCCTACAAACAGTTAAATATCATTTCCCCTAAACAGTTAAATATTATTCCCCATAAGGGCACTCCTTGGTATCAAAGTTTTACCAGAAACTCAATTCAAACTATTTAGATAAACTTTTGATACCTCTACAAAATTATCATTGGGTGTAGGCCTAGGCTGGAAGAAAGGGTTTTTAAAAAAATAACAAACTCACCTTATATAGATTGATAGTATCAATAAACTGCAAAGTTAATATGAACACCTGCACAACAATCCAACCAGTAGGGCTTATAAGATACTTCCCTTTTTCTGTTTTTTTTTGAGTTGGAGTCTCACTCCATCGCCCAGGCTGGAGTGCAGTGGCACGCTCATGGCCACGCCAGCATTAACCTGCTGGGCTCAGGCAATCCTTCCATCCCAGCTTCCAAGTAGCTGGAACTACAGGTATGTGCTATCATACCTGGCTAATTTTTTGATTTATTGTAAAGATGACGTCTTGCCAAGTTGCCCAGGCTGTTCTTGAACCTATGGGCTCAGGCAATCCTCTCACCTCGGCCTCCCAGAGTGCTGGGATACAGGCTTGAGATAAGATGCTTTCACGTGTATTATGTCACCGATTCTCGAAAACCCTAGAGTAGTTAACATCTCCCATTTTACAGATTAGAACAGAAGGGCTAAATCAATTGCCTAATGCAGCAAGTTAAATCTGGTGAAAAGCAAGTTGGAGATATGTAGCACTTAAGCGGGATCACCATCTAGAAATATATAAAGAAGTCTTATAAATCAAATAGAGAGATAAGCCAATAGAAAAACTGGACAAGTCATTAGAACAGAAACTTTGCAAAAAGAAGAGATCTCACTGAATCATAAAAAGATGCTTGCTTTTTATGCATGTGTACCTCTGAATCTAAAATGTCTAGAATTAAAAAGACTGATAACAACAAAGGGCAGGTAAGGTGTAGAACAACTAGAAACTTCACAAACTAGTGCTGTAAACTACTAGAACCATTTAAAAAAATTTGGCATTATCTATTAAAGATATATGCATATCCTACATATGATCCACTAATGTCTCTAATATAAATATACATAAACAGGAATCACAGAGCCACTGTTTCTAATAGCCCCAAACAAGAAACATCAATGTCTATATCAACAGTAAAACGAGTAAGTAAACGCCTATATCAACAGTAAAACAAGTAAGTAAACTGGTATAGTCAAATATAGGAACAAAGAGAAACAAAATGCAGCTACAAACAACAAAAAAATAACGTTGAGCAAAGCCAGCAGCCACATATTCACATTAGCTTACATCAACAAGCTAAAGAAGAAAAACCCTATGATCATATCAATAGATACAGAAATAGCATCTGACAAAACCCAATTAGTGATTTAAGAAACTCTCAGAAAAATCAGAACAAAGAGGAACTGCCTCAATTTGATAAAGAAACATCTGCAAAAACCTTACAGCTAACATCATACTCTATGATAAGAAACAAATTGCTTTCCTTCTAAGATTGAGAATAAGGGAAGAATTTCCTCTCTCATGACTCCTATTAAACATCAGACTGCTAATGTAATAAGACCCCCCCAAAAAAGGAACTAGAATGTATAAGGACTGGAAAAGATGAAATAAAACTGTTCTTTGTTACCACTAGGTAGAAAATTCCAAAGAATCAATAAAAAAACTCTTGGAGCCGGGCTCGGTGGCTCAGCCTGTAATCCCGCGCTTTGGGAGGCTGAGGTGAGTGGATTGCCTGAGCCTGCAGGTTTGAGACCCACCTGGGCAACTTGGCGAGACCTCATCTCTACAATAAATCAAAAAATCAGGCGGGCATGGTAGCGCATGCCTGTAATTCTGGCTACTAGGAAGGCTGAGGTGGATGGATCGCCGGAGCCCAGCAGATCAAGGCTGCGAAGGCCAGGAGCGGCCACTGCGCTCCAGTCTGGGTGACAGAGTGAGACTCCAACTCAAACAAACAAACAAACAAACAAACAAACACCATTCGGAACTAATAAGCAATGATAGCAAGGTTGAAGGATATAAGCTTAATAATATACAAAAGTGAATCACTTTCCCATATACCAGCAACAGATAATTAGAATTTTAAATTAAAAATACAATACCATTTATACTGTCACTAAAAAAAATCCCAAGTATAAATCTAACAAATCAGCCCTTTTCTAGTTCTATTTAAGGAAAATGACAAGACTGTGATTAAAGCAATCAAATGATTAAATAAATGAAGAGATATTTTCCATGTTTATGGATGGAAAGACTCAAGATATCAGTTCTTCCCATGCTTATCTATAAAGTCAATGCAATTCCAATCAAAATCCCAGTGACTGATATTGTGTGTATCAGTAAACTTACTCTAAAATTTATACGGAGCGACAGACACAACACAGTTGACACAGTACTAAAAAAGAACAAAGTTGGAAGACTGAAAGTACCTGCCTTCAAAGTTTACTATAAATCTACAGTAAACCAGGCCTTAAGACAAGAGATCAATGGAACACAATAGAACTGCAGAACTAAGAACTAAGCCCAAGCCGGGCTCGGTGGCTCAGCCTGTAATCCCACGCTTTGGGAGGCTGAGGTAAGTGGATTGCCTGAGCCTGCAGGTTTGAGATCTGCCTGGGCAACTTGGCGAGACCTCATCTCTACGATAAATCAAAAAAATTAGCCAGGTATAGTAGTGCGTGCCTGTAGTTCCAGCTACTGGGAAGGCTGAGGCGGAAAGATCGCCAGAGCCCAGCAGGCCCGCTCCTGGCCACGGCACTCCAGTCTGGGTGACAGAGTGAGACTCCAACTCAACAACAACAAAAAAAGAACTAAGCCCAGAAATAGAACAACACAAATTTAATGGTCATCTTCAACAAAGGAGCAAAGGCAATTCAATGAGGCACATGAGAGGAAAGTCTTATTAAGAAATGTTGTTGGAACAACTAGATATCCATGTGCAAAATAAAATAAAAATAAATCTATATAAACTTTGAAACCTTCACAAAAATCAACTTAAAATTGCAATCTAGATACGAAACACAAAGCCATATATCTTCTAGAAGATGTCAAAGGAAAATCTAGGCTACTTTGGATTTGGCAATGACTTTTAGACATAATACCAAAAGCACAATTTATGAAAGAAAAAAAAACTGGTAAGTCTGACTTCTTCAAAATTAAAAACTTCTGTTCTACAAAAGACATCATTAAAGAGAATGAACAGACAAGTCACAAAGTGGGAGAGAAAATACTTGTAAAACACATGCCTGATAAAAGTTATATATCCAAAATAACAACTCTTAAAACTCAACAACAAAACAACTCAATTACAAAATTGACTAAAGATCTGGACCCAAAAATACAAAGATGGCAAATAAACATGTGAAAAGATGCTCAACATCATATATCATCAGGAAATTGCAAGTTACAAGGAGCTATACCTATTATATTCCATACACCTATCAAGATGGTCAAAACACTAAAAAAGTCTACCTTAAAAAAACAAAACAAAACACGAAGCAGCCACCAGTGGAATACATATCATTTTACCATTTATAATTTCAGTTCAATGAAGACAAAACCAATCTAAGGTGTTCAAAGTCAAGATAGTGCCTCCCTCTGGGGCAGTGCCTGGGTGGCAGCACAGGACAGCTTCTAGAAACTGGGAACGTTCTGTTTCCTCACCAAGGTGGAGCTACATGGATGGATTCTATTTGTGACAGTTCACTGAGCTGCATACTTGCCCTTGCGATTTCTGTATGTGTCATACCACAACCCAAGTCTTTTAACTTCTGAAGAATTTTTGTGGGAAAATACATAATGTATGTTAAGTAAAGAAAAAGTCCACACCGTTTTATGTATGATGTTTTGTTCTCATAGTGTGAAATATGTTTATAGAAAAGAGGAGAGGGAAATACAAAATGTTAACAAGAGTTATCTCTAAGATGGGTGACATTTATTTTATTTTTTCTAAGTATTCTTTTTTTTTTTAATGTTTGGAGTTCCCTAAAATTGACATATTTTACTTTTATGATTGTGAAAACCATTAGACATTACTATTTAGAAAAGAAATACAACAAAGTAAACCAAAAATATTCACTGATTATTGATTCCCATGAATTGTCTCATTTTGCTGGATCACAAGAAAAAGCTTAATCCTATAGCTGCAGATTTTTTTTTTTTTTTTGAGTTGGAGTCTCACTCTGTTGCCCAGGCTGGAATGCAGTGGCACACTCACTGCCACCACAGTGTCAATCTGTTGGGCTCCAGCAATCCTTTTCCTCAGTCTTCCAGGTAGCCGGAACTACATGCACATGCTACCACACCTGGCTAATTTTTGATTTATTGTAGAGGCGAGGTCTTGCCAAGTTGCCCAGGCTGAAGATTTGTTGTTTTTAATCCAATTTTGAAAATTACCCCATCAATATTCAAATTTTAAATGGCTATTTTCTCATTTAAGTATAAAATAGTGAAATGTTTGCATTTCAAAAAACTGCTTTCAACCAAAAGCATATATGAAAAGTAAAACAACTGTGCCAGCCACAATGGTTCATGCCTGCAATTGCAGCACTTTAGAAGGTAGGAGGATCACTCGAGCCCAGGAGTTTAAGACCAGCCTAGGCAACAAAGTGAGACATCACCACTACAAAAAAATAAATAAATAAAAATAGTGGGGCATGATGGTGTACATCTGTAGTCTCAGCTACTCAGGAGGCTGAGGTAGAAGGATTGCCTGAACCCAGCACACTGAGGCTGCAGTGGCTGTGATCATGTCAAAGCTCTCCAGTCTGGGTCACACAGACAGACCTAACTAAAAAAAAAAAAAAAAAAAAAAAAAAAATGTAAAATAACTGCAAACACATCTGTTATATATAAAGAAACATAAGCTTGCACTAGCAGATAATTAAATCAAAACCATTGGCTATATCATAAGACCCATTTAAAGTCTTAAATACTGCATAACCTTTGACCTACCAGTAACACAAATTACTAGAAAATTATAATTTGTGCAACATGGTATATGCCCAAAGGTTAAGCAAGCTACAAAGATCTTTATAAGAAATGTCTACATGAAAGAAAAAAAGGAATTAACCTAGAGGGCAACAACAAAAGAAAATAAATTGTACCACATCTATGCAAGGAAATATTCTCTAGTCATGTAAAATAGATACCATGGAGGTATGCCGAACAGCATGGAGCAAGCAGACTACCTAGTTTGGACAATCAGGCACGGATGGGATATTCCTAACTTCAGGACAGTGGTTGCCCTGAGTGGGCAGATGGGGAGGGGACACTTGTTTAAACTAGTCAGTCAGTACATGGATGCCATTCTACCTCATCATTACTCTGTATCTGTCTGAAATATTGTATAACCATTTGTAAGCAGATTTTCTTCTTTAAGTGTATATAATGAGTATGGTGTATGCTTAAGAGATTGGAAGTTTAAAAACTTTTTGAAGCTAACAGATATGCTATCTCTGAATGATTTTAATTTTTATTTCTCCGAGTTGCTTTTTGGCAGTGGTTTCTTACTTTCTGCAATAAACATATATTATCTAATTTATGCTAAGAAAAATGCTCTTTTTAAAAAGAAGCTTACAGTGTTAGGTGTTCACTGATATAAAAATAAAAAACACAATATAATACTTTTACAATAATGGCAAAGAATAGTTCCTTTTGCATGTGAAAGTCCGGTGGGAGGGAACGGACACAGACCTGTGCAACGGGTAAGGAACATGAGGCCTAACAGGCCACAGGGCAGAGAGGGCGGGGCGTGTGGGAGCCACCGAGAAAGCACACATTCACATGTCCTCAAGACTGCTGAACATATCTTCCTCTTACACGACTGTAAGATAACGACACAGATGTATCTCAGAGGATGCGCTAACTAAAGTTTAGCATGGAAAGGTAAGATATTTTTAAACCGCGTCATCCTTTGCTTTACTAAATCAACACTTACCAGATATTGTCACCAAAACGTTCAAGCCCTCAAGTACATCCATTTGTTGAAATCGTCTTCGGTTGATAAGAGGATATACCTTCCCTTGGCCACTTCTGTCCAGCAGCATCAGGCCACTCTCTGTACCAACAAGCAAATTTACTCCTGTTTCAGGAATACAGAAAAACCTCATTTTTATGGGGTACTTGGCAAAAAAACAGGTTGTATGGAAAATATAACACCATCTACTTGGAAAAAAAGTATAGTTTCCTTAATTCATGCAGAAAAAGAAATGCTTAGAACAGTCAGATGCTAAAGCAACCAAGCCACCAACCAACACATCACTGTATAGGAGTGATGCAGACATAGTTATTTAAACATTCTAAGAAAGGACATGAGGGAAAGAACAAGGAAGCCTCACTGCCTCGACTTTCTTAATAATCCATCAGTTTCCAGTTCTTAGTCTCCACAGAATGTTACAAACTATTTCGTGGCTTTACAGATTCTTAATCTAATTAGTCACATTACACAGTTGCACAAATCGTCACCTGACACCATGGTCTCTTTTGTGCTTCCTTTATCTTTCACTGGCAAACTTTTAGAATGAGCCATACATTGCGCACACTCACTCTCGCTCGCTCTCTCTCTCTCCCCGCCCCCATTTACTTTCTAAATAAACTATACTTTCCCAACTAACTTCTGTGCAATTCTTTGCAACTGTCGCATGGCACCAGATCACAGACACCATCCCCCAGCGGGTCTGCCCCAACAAAGTCTAACTAATTCCATAATGCTACTGCACCTCTTAGCTTTTCCACCAACTACAGATTTCGACAGAAACCAGCTTCCGACTTTTAGCATTTCTATCAAAAGCACCACTCTTCTACAGCTGCTGCACAAAACTAGCTAAACTGGCCACCAAACCCAGCTAAGTTCTCTTCTTCTCTGTCCCTCCTTTCCGTTGTGTCTGCTCTCAGAATGCTTCAGGCTTTGGCAACCTTATAACTGAGGCACAGAGACCTTAACGGAGGTTGTTAAAACAGCCTCTCTCTGCTTTCTCATGACTACACATCAAATCAATCCTCATCTTCCTAAATGCTCATCAGGCCAAGCTGTGTCTTCAAGAACTACATACTCCATGGGGGAGGAGCTCCAAAAGCCCCACACTGGCATTCAAACCTCTCTGTCCCTTAAAAGCCATCTTACTTCTTCCTCTTAATCATCCACTTATCTTCTCATATGCTCTTGGTTCCCTCATTGTCTAAATCACCTTTGCAATAGGTAGCACAGATTACCTTGTATTCCCTAGGGAAAGGGGCACGTATGTGTTTGTGTTGATTTCCTAAACAAGTAATAAACTCACTGAGACAAGAAATAAAGTATTTGTGCTTTTAAAACAAAGTTAACCAATGTTTTCAAGTAGATAGAATGACGGGGAAAAAACAACATGGCACACGCACTCACACACACTCACCCACACCCAGTTTCCAGAGAATGTGAAGGTGACAAGAGGAGAGCCCTCCCAGAGCCCTCTCTCAGACTGTGCCTGGTGCAGAACAGGAATCACTCCAGCATTTGGAGGACAGGGTCTACCCAAACAACGCTTGTATGGAAACCAGAAGCACCACTTGGGATCCCGGGGGAAAGTGGGGAGCTTGGAATTGGCATATATATTTACTATCACTACTCTGCCAACTTGAATAGAACTGCAAGAGCCTACCACAGCGTCAGGCACACATGCATGACAGTTAGAAATATGCCAAAGCACCACAGGCTCTGAACTATCTCAGCACCCTGCAGGTCTCAGAAAATGTAAAAAAAAGTTTTAAAAAATCCCTATGAAATCCAGGGAGAGACCACTCCAGTTTCTGATAATAGCATTAGTTGATAAAAGTTCCCCATTGGAAACACCTTATTTGGCATGAATGTAAGTCTCCATCTTGCCCACATATAAATAGTGCACATTTTACAAGAGTATCCCTGTGCAACACCTCCATCGCATCATAAGTGCTTTCTGTCTATTTCTATTGGGCTAAAACAATTTGTCAGAGCCTGACACAACTCTCCAAAATAGCTTCAGAAAATCTGAGGAAGTCTCTGGAATTTGGGGGAAACAGAATGCCTGAGGATTCATCTAACTACCTGCTTCCTATCCAGAGTGATCTTTAAAAAAAAGCAAACAAGAACCCTTGAAACGATCATATGCACAGTATAAGGAAAAGGCTTATAAATGAATATGGTTCTTCTATCATTAATAATTAAGATCTTTAGAATGACCCTTCTAGACCAGCCCTGCCCCAGGAAACTTCCTCCTGTGATGTAAATGCTCTTTAAGTGTGCTGCTCATGAGCCAATGGCCATGTGGCTCCAGAGCACCAGAAATGCGGCCAATGTGACAGAGAAATGGACTTCTACTTTAATTCACTTACATTTAGAAGGCTACGTGAGGCTGATGGCTACCACAATGAAGAGTCCAGCTATGGACAATACTGATGTTTTATAAATCAGGTAGCATCATGGTATTACGTTAGAGCTTACAACCTAAACAAACAACAAGCTGTTTCTGTGAGTTTGCTTGTTTCGTTTTTTTGTTTTGTTTTGTTTTGATGTTAGTGTCTCATGCTGTGGCCCAGGCTGGAGTCAGTGGTTCAACGACTCACTGTCTCCAAATCCTGGACTCAAGCAATCCTCCAGCCTCAACCTCCTACGTAGCAGGGTGCACCGCCACAACCAGCTCATGTTATGAATTTTTGTAGAGGCGAGGTCTCACTATATTGCCCAGGTTGGTCTCCAACTTGTAGGTTGAAGCAATCCTCCTGCCTCAGCCTCCCAGAGTGTTCATGTTTTTATGAGTGTTGTTCTTCTTTTTTTTTTTTCTTTGAGTTGGAGTCTCACTCTGTCGCCCACACTGGAGTGCAGTGGCTGCTCTCGGCTACCGCAGTCTCGACCTGCTAGGCTCCGGCGACCGAGTGTTCTTCTTTAATAAACTATCATACACATCAGATAGTGATTTAATTTTAAGAGAATTGTTGTACCATTTAACAACAGATTTATTTTCAGTATAAGAAAAATTAATGTTTAATACATACAATGTTATATCCATTTTCGTGTAATTTCTTTTTTTGAGTTGCAGTCTCACTCTGTCGCCCAGACTGGAGTGCAGTGGCCGCTCCCGGCCAACGCAGTCTTGACCTACTGGGCTCCAGCGATCCTTCCACCTCAGCCTTCCAAGTAGCCGGAATTACAGGCACGCGCTACCATGCCCGGCTGATTTTCTGATTTATTGTAGAGATGAGGTCTCGCTGCCCAGGCGGGTCTCGAACCCACGGGCTCAGGCAATCCACTCACCTCAGCCTCCCAAAGGCGTGGGATTACAGGCTGAGCCACCGAGCCCAGCTATTTTCGTGTAATTTCATCTGCAGCCAGCCACTTTGCCCTGACCACATCCCTACCAAGGTGGTATGTGAAAACTATGTTCAGCGTTTTCCTTGCATATATCTAGGTGAGTTGAGCTAAACAGCTTAAAAGTTCCTCGCAGAAAAGAACATTTGCTTACAGAGCTACTGCCAGAAAAAGAGCTCATTCCAAAGGTTCTATTGTGTGATACTTTGATATTTTCCTGGCCAATGTTCAATATCAAGTAGATTAAAAAAACAAAACATCTATGTCAGGAATCTGGTAATAACAACACAAAATATAAGCCTTGCAAAGAAATCCTATTATTTGCACATAAACATCAACCTCAAGGTTTTAGTGAGAAAATTTTTTCATATATACAAAAGACTGCAGATATTTTGGCACTTACACCCTACATCCTAATTCTCCATGATATATCTCCAAGTTTTATACAGTTGCACAAGTTGTATAATTGCATATTTTTATAATTTTGTAAAGAATATAGAGACAAGTCACTGGAAAGTAACTACCTTGGAAATTATGGGCATAAAACGTAAAAAAAAGAGTTGCATACTGTAATAATTTTTTATAAATATAACTGTTTTAGCTGTTCAACTGTTAGATATAATTAGACTTTATAGTGCTTATAATAGCCCCCCATCAATCTAATCGTTTACAGATTAACTGTACTAAGAGTTGCAAATGTGTTTACAGGATAAGAGTTCTATGTGATTTAAAGCTTACTTTAAATTTCTTAATAAATTATGATAAAACAGGCAAAGCATTATATAGTAAGTGCAGATAATTCAATATAAACATGACAATGGAAACGATGTTTAAATAAATGTGCTAAATAATCCTGCCATCAACAGAAGATCACTTTATTAAAAAATATAATTAATATGTAGCAATTTACCACAAAAAGTCAGTTACATGATTACACAGTGCTTGCTACAAATAGGAAAAATATGTAAATGTTTACCATTCCAAAATAATGCCATTTATAATGTACTCTGAACTTTCTCCTCCTGTGTGGCTACAGCTCTCATACTAAATGTTTTTAACTTTTCTAAGTCTTTAAGAGGCTTATTTTTAACTCAACTTACAAGTTAACTGATGATGGTTGTTGCAAGCAAGAAAATCCCACCACTGATGTGCCCCTACTCAAGAAGCATCTCAAATACACTGACTTATACAAACATATTTCAACATTAAGTCATCTCCTTATCCATTTAATATAATAAAGTACAAAGTTTCAATGCATTTTTAGAAACACAGGCTCCAGATATCCTATTATTTTGCTTAGAAGTACTGAAGAAGTTAATCAGGAAAAAGTTTTTAGAAGTCTTTTTAGTTAATAAAAAATCAGTTAACAGCACACAAAAGAGAGTCCAGCACTTTGCAGGATATTAGAGGAACATAAGAGTATAAGACTGTTACCAAAGCATAACTATTCTGGATAAAAATGATATCACCTGCTTAATATGGATAATCGATTTCAAAATAACTCTTAACATTATTATCTCTGCACTGAATACAAATGTATTAATTTTTGATGACACAAACATTCCCATGAAAGGTCTTTAGTATAAGCAAATGATGGCGCTCCATTCTGTGAGATGGTGGCAGCTGACACTGACAAGCGACAGCAGTGTGCGAGTGACAACGCTGTACTCACTGCTTTTGTGTGATGTCCCCAGTCCCCCACAGAGCTAAGGTTACCTTCACCTAGGAAGCTAACGAAGAAAAGGCCTTATGCTGCACTATTTGACATATGATATATTTGAGATATGGTATTTTACATATACTTATTCTTTCCGCAGTGGCAGGACAGAAATCCAAATTCACAGGATAAGAGAGAAGTAGGTGTGTCTGCCACACAGGTAGAGACAACTCTTCCAAAAACCTTGGGACAGTCTAAGCAGGAGTTTCTGAATGGGGCAAGAGAGGACAGGGAAGAGCCTAGACGTGGAGGGAGCACTAAGGCGAGACACCAAGTTCTATCAAATGACAGGTCCTTCTTCAGTGACAGGAACTGAGAACACGTGAGGCTCAAAAGACGAAAGCTAATGCCTTCATGTCAGCCTCAACTGTTTTCCCTATCAAGTAGCAGAAAGGAGAGTAGCTGAGCAGGGGGAGAGGGGGAGCACGTGGGGAAGGGCAGAGTGAGCAGGGTTGATTCACCACTGGAGGAAAACAGCCAACCACATTCAAGGCCTAGGACTATCGTGGACCTCAAACCAAGGGCCTGGAGTATATTCTACCCATTGACACTTGCAACGTCAAGGGAGTAAGAGACTTTTCTGGTAGAAGCAGGAACCCTGTTATAAACAGTCCACCTCGGGGTTTAAGGTGGAGAAAGACAAAACGTGGAACTGGAAGACAAGGAAGTACATGGGCAGGATGTGTCTATGGGAGTCAGGAGGTAAAAGACCAGAGACAGTGGAAAGGCGAGTTTCAGAACATGAAAGAGCAGACTTCTGTGTTTGGCAAACTTCCCGCAAACACCTGTCAGGGTGCCTTAAGCTTTGAAGATACTCTACAAGTACCACAGGTATTCAAAAGGTAAAGTCAGCTCAACAGTACCCTCTGCAGACTCCTGGCCATGGGCAGACTGCTTTTAAAAGTTTTGTTTAGATGTCAAGCCAAGGCCGGGCTCCGTGGCTCAGCCTGAGCCAGTGGGTTCGAGACCAGCCCGGGCAACTTGGCAAGTCCTTGTATCTACAATAAACCAAAAAAATTAGCTGGGCGTGGTAGGGTGCGCCTGTAGTTCTGGTTACTCGGAAGGCTGAGGCAGAAGGATCACCGGGGCCCAGCATGTCGATGCTGGGGTGGCCATGAGCATGCCACTCTACTTCAGCCTGGGCAATGGAACGAGACTCCAATTAAAAAAAAAAAGAGAGATGTTAGACCAAGTCACAAAGAACAAGGGAAAAAAGTTTTCTGAAACATGTAAAGAAAAGCATCTCAATGAACTTCCTCAATTATCCTCACAAGTAGGAACAAAGTACCTGTTTCGCTTTTTCACTTTTCTTCGTTACAGAAACGAATGGTTAGAGGTTGAAGATTTGGAAAGACAGGAGAGAGGGGAGGCGAAAGATGAGAAATCACCTAATGGGTACAAAGACACCATTGGGTGGTGGTTACACTGAAAGTCTAGACTTCGCCACTCTACAATACATCCGCTTAACACAACTGCACCTACACCTCCCAAAATCGACAACGGCCTTCCAGTATTCGACTGCTGGCACAAGTGCAAGGACACGCATGTACTCCTGTGCCATTCGGCAAACATACAGCTCAGCTCATGAGAGGAGCAACGAGAGGCCTTCCATCCTGTCTCCAACCCTTCAACACAAAAGTCCCCTAACTACTCCAAGCAGTGCTTCTCTAAAGGGCCTGAGTCCACAGTGGGGAGTAAAAGTAGAAGGCTCACGTCAGCAGCAAGATGCTTACCCCATAATGCAGCACACAGAATCTCAGAGTTAAACCTCTTCTTGTATTTCCGAATCTCTGGGGTGTCACTCTGTGGCCTAGTGTTGGTAGGGTTCACATTGACCACTGAGCCTTTCCGGGTAGGATCTTGCCTTATGGCTTCTGGTCTCATTCCATCACAGGAAAATCCCACTGAAACACAATACATTTGAAATTATTTTCTGTGTGCGCGTGCACACACACACACACACACACACCCCATGCCTGTCTCCCTCCCCCAATATACTTCAAGTAAATATCCAGATGCCATTATCTGACACTTTATCAAGGAGAAGGAATATTTAAGAAATGTGTATGGAAAAAAGAAATTGACTATGCAGCGCATTGCAAACAAGACAATGCAAGTGGGATGGGAGGTTCCTGTTCCTGAGGACGGTGCTGGTGAACAACCACATGCCATGCCTAAGCCACTGGAAAGAGCAACTCCGAGTGACGAGTCCTATTTCTCAGCTGCTTTCTTGTTGCCACTGTACTTACCCACAGAAGTTACTGTTGTCCCACTAGATGGAGAAATCTGTAGTAATCTGGGGTCTATAAAAGGTGTAAAGGAGGAGGAAGATTTGTGTTTCTGGAGTGTGCTACTAGCGGACTGAGTCTGCAATGTAAATTTCAATTTTATTAATACAAATGACACTTTCAAAATGAACATTTAAAAAAACATTTCCATTCCCGTCCACACCGTGCTAGTTCCCGATGCGTGGCCCTCTGTCTCCCGCATCCTTCCCCAAAAACTCTCTGCAGGGAGTTTCCACATGGTACGGCATCCCCCAGAGCAGGTCGCTTCACCTAGGACCGCTGCAGGAGCCACGTCTCTTCCGGAGACATTGCTCATCTACTACAGTGATGCAGCAAGCTGCCAATAACCTCTACACTTCATGCACCTAGCTTTTTAAAAGGTTAAATAATTATGATGAAAACTCCTAAAGGAGGTTTGAAATGTCTTGATCTCAATTCACCAATTTCTGAATTAACTCTCCTACCCAGAAAAGCCCAATTAATCTGTGTTGAAATATTGGCAAATTTTAATTTAATTTATTTAAATTAAGCCTCTTGCCACAAAGCCACAGAAGCTTTGGCTACCATGGTTTCAGGCATATCACCATTAAACCCATACCAAACAGGGGCTCACTGTGAAAGGTGCAAATGACAAAATAAAGCATATACTTTGGATCTTTTAGGAGCACTAGTGTTTTGGTTGATAATATAACTTAAGACAAAAAAACACAAAGAAAGTGAAACAAATTGTTAAGTGGAAATGTAAAATGACGATTAAAAACAAAACAAACAGAAAAATAAATAAAGTTGCCAGTTTAGTGCATTAAGTGTTATAGTAAAATACGGAACATCAGAGCAAAATGGAGCAAGGTTTAAAACATAAATACAAGGAGGAATGTGAGTGCAGGTGGGATATATACCTCAGGAGAAAAAAAGAACCTGTCCTGTCAAGTGCGTCTGCCTGGTACCATTTCACTCCCTCCATGGGTACCTGAAAGCCACCGTGTCCTGGGGTCTATTCCCACCTGAACTTCTGCTACCTGGCAGGCTTCCCTCCCTGTCCCATGAGTCAGTGGTCAATCTAGCCAATGATCAGTCCGAGGCCGAGCCTGTCTAGGAAGCAGCCGACTCGCCCCTGCTCTTCAGGAAAAAAATTGTTCTGACTCTTTCTCATGAGGGCAAGTAGGAGTGGGCAGTCAGGTAGGTGTTTACATTAACAAGACAGGCTGATGCCACATGTCAGTTCCAATCTTCCTCAACCTGTAAGACGTTTAAACCTAAACCTCTGGTGGAATCAAATCACTTGCTTAATTAAATACAGGATGTTCGAGGTGGGCTCTGTTCTGCACTTGGGGCATAACCCTGTTCAAAGAGCAAAGAATCACCCAGATAGCACCCAGACCGAGTACCACAGCCAAACCTTCAAAGGCGCGCACAGGATTTAATTTTAAATTAAAAACATGCTCAGACTTTGTCCTTCTTGCATAATATCCTAGTTTTTTCTAGGTTTCCCGAAAATAATTTTGCTTCTTAAACTCTGAGTGATTGTAAATTTCAAGGAACGAAATCCTTTAGACAGAGTTGGTGAAAACAAATATGAGCAATCAACTAACAGCCACCCCCAAAAAAGGAAAAGGAAAAAAAAAAATCCAGTTCTGTTTGAAATAAATTCCTGTACAAGATAAAGAAGTTTGTCCAGATAAGGCCAAATCTGCTTAACCAAATTTTCCTATAATTTATTGGATAAAAAAATGAAAAAGTCAGATTCCATAAATGACTACAAGAATTTCATGCCAAATACACAATGGGTCTGGGAACACAGCAATCATTTTATTTTGATTTAAAAAAAATAAACTAGATAAAGAAAGCCATGCAACTACACTTATCCAGAGGACAGTATAAACAGTGAACTGGCAAGTTTGGGGGGAAGCTGATCGAGGGTTAAGGGATTTGTATGCAAATCTGAAACATGTTACTTGGGGTTGGGGAGAAGGGTAGGTGACAGAGAAAGCAGGGTGGGAAGGGAAGGGGTGAGGGTGTTGGAAAGTTCTCCTTTGCAAACTAGCTCCTAAGCAGTGCTGGTCTAACCCCAGGAAAGCAGCCAGCTGTGGTGCGAGACATACCTCATTAGCAGTGAGCTTGTCCTGGGGTGTCTGTGGGGACATGGTGGGTGTCGGCTGGCTGGAGGATGGGGAGGAGGAGGTGGAGGAAGTGGAGGAGGAATGGCTTTGCTGTAAGAGATCTGGCAAGAGGTGAATGCGACCGGCAAAGCCATTGCTCTCATGATGGCTGGCACGCTTTTGGTCAACTGTACTCTGCAGAAAAAACAGGCACACTTGTCTCGCTCAAGCGCTGCTGAAATTGCTTATGACCCTACTGACAACTGCTTTGTTTAAGGTGCTGTGTGACTTTCCAAACTTTAAATTATCAAGGAAAAACCAAAGAAATTAGCCTAAATTGCTCACACTTCCTCGCCAAATGCCCAACTCAAGCCAACAGAATTCAAAGTACCTCATCTGATGGCCGTGAGCAACGTGTGTTCAATCTGGTTTGTCTGTTGCACTAGCTTCTGTGACCAGAAGCACTAACTTTTTCTCATTTGTTTGTTAAAAAACCTTTCTGTCTAAAGCTCTGGAAACGACCCTGAGGCTTCTCTGAATCCTGGTCTTTTCCATGTTCTTCCTATTTTCCATCCAAATGCACTGCCATAGCATGAGATACACTCAGGGCAAAGTCCAAAATACTAGATAGGTGCCCTATTCTATCTAAATGAGAAGCGTGTCACTTTAATTAAGCCTAAGCTAAGAAATGAACAGACAGTTGTAAAACTTAGTGACCCAAAGAGCACATCTGGGTGGCACACATTTAATTCTTCAACAAGTGCGAAAACTAACATTCTAGAACACAGAAGAGAGACCTCCCGACCCTCTGCTCTCCGAGGTTCGTCTAGCCCAACTCGCCAGCTCCTGCCATGGCACCGCAGACACGCAGGGCCGAGTGTGCTCTGCAGAACCCCGTGGCTGGCTGCCCCAGACTCGCGACCTGTTTCCTCACTCTGCGAGCCTGTCTCAGACTCCCTGTGGCTTCTCTCCCGCTCAGACACAGACTGTGAGACTCAGCGCGGTGCTGGAATGAGGGCTGCCACAGACATGCAGAGTAGCAGCAATGTGGGGTGGAGACTACCCACTACCTCTGGGCATGCAGCACAACCTGCTCCTTAGCCCCGACACTCGACCCTCGACCCTCTACCCTCTGCAACTTGTTAACATGAAACAGATGGTGATGTAGAAACAGCATGAGTGAGTGAATGAGCAAGTGGGTTAATGACTACAGGAGAAGCTCAGCCTCTGACAACAGAGAAGACACAGGTACCTGGCGGACAATTAGCGTGCCCTCCTTGGATGGGGTCATGGCCGGTTCACTTTCCACTTCGTCATGGACAATCATGGTTTTCACGGATTCCGTTTCACCATTGCTCAAATTCAGAGATGACCTACAGAAACAAAATCCAGAAGTAAAGAGCCTTAACCTTACAGGTTGAAGAGATCCTATTTAGACTTTTCACGTCTCTCAAGTCCGAAGACGAGATGAGGCTACTTCTATCAAGTTTCCTCAAGGAGACAAAGTGCTTGACCTTTTCCCTTTAGCAGAGAATTTCCTTCTGGAGCACTTTGTTTCTGAGCAACAAGTGAGAATATTTATGGCTGTTAAAGGAGAACTGCAATTTCCTCTTTACCACAGTCTCAAATTATACAGAAAAAATAAAGCACACGCTAGGGTGTTGGGGAGGGCACTGACAAATGCACAAACAGCCGAGAGAAGAAGAAACAAAGGCTGCCTGCTGCTGAATCCAGGGTAACAACATGCTACACGCTCATGGGACCACGCGGAAGGCTTAGGAAACATTGGTTCCCAGTGGAAGAAGACTGTAGGAACACTCTCATCCTCTCTAAAATAGACCAAGGACTGACGCTGCTCTGGTGTCCTCTGGTCCTGAGGTGGACTCGTCGGCCCCTTCTTGCTCTACGTCATCCTCCTCCTCATCGGTTGTCCCCGACTCCTCACTCGACGAGGAGTAGTCCGTCACTTTGTGAGGTGGCCGCACATCTTCTACCGCCCGAAGTTCTTTAGCCAGTGCAGTCAGATCCTGATGCACAGGACAGAAAATCAAGAGTAAGGTGATGGGAGGCGGGGAGAAGAAAACAGGAGAGAATGAGAAGCTCTTTATTACAACTATCAATAAATAGCTACAGTGTTAATTTTGTAAAATCATTTTGTATTTCCCAGTATCACATGAAGGTGTGCTCTTATAACTTTTGTTAAAAAAGGTCAAAAAATTATTTTAAAAAATAGATAAAAACAGAAAAGACCAAAAAAAGTCTAAGAAGTTGTATGCAGTAAACAATAAAAAAGGTAACAATCTCCGTGTAAGCTGGAAGTGTTAAAAAAATATATACGGTAAGCTTCTAAATCAAAAAGCAAATATATACAGATCCTTGGGCTCTGATGTAAAGATACCTGTTTATACGACAAACTCTTCTTTTAAAGGGACTATCCAGAAAGCAAGCTTCTAGATAAATAGGCCTAATTTAAAGGTGTTTTTTCGGGGGGGTGTATTTCTCTCCAACTTTTATAATTCAAGCCTACAAAGTGGAAGTGGCCATCAGTATACTACTCCCATATCACTCCAACTGTTCACTTGCCACATTCATAAAGAAAGCTCATGTCATATGAAGAGAAAGAAGCGCCCTGTGTGTGCTGTGGGCAGGAGGCTGTGTGCATTCCCAAAGCCCCTTCTCCTTCAAGCCTTATCCTTATTTCCCCGTGACACCCCAGATGAATGTGAAAATCAGAAAAAAAAGAAAATGCAAAGTGAAAGTTTTCCAAAAAGCTTCATTTCCTTTTTTCTCTTCTACACTGAGATAGTTTAAGACTCAATAAGTCAACTAAATACAAATTTTAGGCGTGGTTATTTATACTCCACATTTTCATAAAAAACTCCAAATTCATCTTTCTATTTAGGAATCTAATTTATAAGTAATGATTTTTTAAAAGCAGACTATGTAGGTACTTTTTTGGTTTTAGTAGTTCTAACTTCTTCTTCTTTTTCACAATTGAGAATGTTTCTTTTCTTTGACCTTAAGTTTCTGAAATAACAGGGACCAAGTGTTGGGCTTTGAGTCTCGCTATTTCGTGGCTACAGCTGTAGCTTCTAAAATAGTTTTTCAAAAAAGCTACACTTAGTAATAATGTGCATGCCGCAAATCTTGTATTAAGAAAACTGAAGCGACAGTTTAAGGTTTTTAAATTCTGGAAACGAGTAAGAAGGCAAGAGGAGGGGGGCAGGCAGCTGGAGCACTGCTCTGAGGCTGAGCTTTCCAGAGACAGGCTTACCACTTCGCCCTTCAGCACAGCGGTAGTGTCATGGGTCCGAGAGGTCATCGGTGAGGAGGAATGCACAGCACGAGGGAGCGCAGAAGGAGGGAGGGAGGGGAGGGGGAGAAGCACAGAGATCAGTTCAAGCAGGAAACCAAAACCCTGACAGGCTTCAAATGCTATGATGTGTGCAGAGTTACGTGGCCACTTGACACATGAGGGACTGAAGGAGCAGCAGGCACAACTATCACCCCGGGTGCCAAAAGGCAGAATGTAAGCAAGAGGTGAAGAAGGTACTTAAAACTGCTTATTCTAAAAGTCAGGCTTATAAATGCCCAATACATCAAGAATATGTAAAGGTTAATGCCAAGCAAAGAGATAAAATTTCACATATGCACAACTATATTTTAAGTCTTGTTTCCTTAAAAGGAAATTTCATTAAATAAAAACCACACTTTGCTCTGAGTTCCACTGTAAGGCTGACTGAACACAGAGTGTATGGCTGAAACACTAGAACAAAGGTTTCACTCTACTGAGTCTTTATGTAGGAAATGGGACGCCTGAGTGAGGGGCACAAACGTGCCTGGGGTTGGGTCATTCATGAAATCTGTGAGGGACACAACAGGAAGGACTGCAGGCCTCTCAATCACATATTTTTAACAGAAAGATTCCATGCCTGCCAGAAATGAGTAAAACTGATTCTGAACACTCCTTACAGCAGGTTTGAGAGGTCTGAACACTTCTTTTTTATCTTCAGGCTTTTTCACGGCATTTTCAAGGCGCTGAGATGGAGACCCTTCAGACTTAGATGATGCTGTTAGGATCAAGAAAGGCAAGAAAGGCAGACACCCATAAACACACAGGTGCATGTCCTAGCCCCCACCCATGCCCACTTCTGTCAGCCCACTCATGGCAAGGTCTCTTCAGGCAGGTCTGAACTCCAGGGCAAAGGGGGAACCGGTAAAGTTCTTACAGTGTTTCTGATTCCTTACTTGCCATCCTCTATCATCACACTCTGTTTAGCATGTGCTCACAATTTATGCCTTGTATGTCACTAATACAGGAAAGGGAATATTCACTAATCTATTAGTATGAGTGAGTTAAAATAACTGTTACTGATAATGTTATAGGCCCTGGAGTCCACACTACAAGAAATGGGTTCAGATCCCAGATCAGATATTTAGCTAATTGCCTTGGACAAATTAGTCAATTGCACCAAACTAAAAAGTGCTTGTAGTGCTAGGCACATGTAAAATTCTTGAAATTTAGTTTCTTTATGATTAAAATCATGATGACAATTAGTATCATCAGCAACCTCTACTAAAACACCACTTTCATAATATGTAGCTATATGCAGACAACAGGTTTTTTTTTTTTTTTACAGATAAGAAGGACTTACAATAGACTCCATAGCCAATGTCATTAACAAGAAAAGGGTAAAGGAAAGGCAGCCTACATCTCACTCTGAAGCGTTCCCCGGATCCACTCTGCGACCCAGGGTGAGACCCAGGTTGGGATCCTGAGTTGCTGGACCCTGAGGAGCTGCCACTGCCAGGTCTGGGGACCAGCTTCTCCACTCTCTCCCACAGGAGCCTGGGCTCAATACTGCTGTTAGAAAAACAGAGAAAACAGCTAACGTACCATCCCAAGATGTAGTACTATAAACATGTACATAATGTGTGCATCCAATGTCTTCAAAATGTAGGGAGGAGACAGCCTATAAACAGCATTTAACATTCAATTTACTGAAAGTCATATGGCATTATTCACAGATTTATCTCAGCTAGCTTAACAAACCAAAAACACTAAATGATATTCCACCATTAGCAAACCTAAAATCTTTATAAGATGTGAGATGCAATGCTACTGCTCAGTCTGGAAGCATCAGCCATTCCTGTCACAGCTACAACGTCAGTTTTTAATATTATGAAAACAGTCTGTGTATATTATTGCACACCAAGTTATATCCTGCTTTTCGGCTGCTACTCCTTACCCACCACCCGCTGTTGCCGTCAAAAAATGACATGTACAAAAGATGCACCTTTGTATGAGCTGTGTTGGAGAAGGGGTAGAAAGCATGGGCTGGGCTGGATTTCCTGCCACAGACAGACCCACGGCACATGTTTGTAGATAAGAATTAGCAACACGGAAGAATACCACAGTCTGCCCTGGTCAGTAGTAGTACTGAGGGGCTCTCTGTGGTTTCTGGTTATAATCCACCTGACCACTTTTGACCATGTGCAAAAGGCTAACTTTAGAGAGTCAGTGATGATTAAGTAATAAAACAGTCAACGAAATGATCTTTTCTTCCCTATTACGGTGCTGGACAATGGATCTTTCTGTGATGATAAAAATGTTCTATATCTGAGCTTTATAAATATCAGTCACTAGTTAAATGTGTCTATAGGGTACTTGAAATGTGGCTGGTGTAACTAAGAAATGGAGCTTTAATTGCATTTCATTTTAATTAAGTTAAATTTAAATTTAAGAAACCTCATGTGGCTGATACGCTCTAGAACCTAAAAAGGATATTACATTCATGTATTGCAGACTGTCAGTCAACCAGTCACTTTCTTCAGTAAGCTGCCTGTGATTTCTATGATTCAAAAGGCCTTAAGACATCCTTTAGATAAAAAGCTCCCTCAGATTATCATTCTCTTAGAACTTCTCTCCGCTTCCTGCTGCTCCCACTATTTACTCCCACAGATAGATAGTTTTAATTTGGAAGTTACTACAATACACATCTGGATTCAAACTCTCTCTTTTATTACAGATCAATCTGATGCTATTTACATTAATGGCTTTTATGGCAGTTTTTTCTGTTACAAGTGATCATCTCTTTGGCCCAGAACTTCTGTGTTTATGAGCATTTTTATAAAAACTAATTATACAAGACTGTAAGAGATCGCACAGTAAACCTCTTCTTAACTTCTGCTCATCTTTTACCTGGTGGAGTTTCTTTGTCCTGCTTGGCTATTTTGCTGTCCACTGCCCTGCAGTGGGGAATCCCGACGGGACAAAACAGGGGAGCGAGAAGTTGTTCTCACAGGAACCTTTAAGTAGAAAATAGAGCCATTAAATGGTTGAAAACATGAAAAGGAGAAAAAAGATTTCTCTACCAAAACACATTTTTAAAGTAGTCCTATCACACTGGCCTTCCTGCCACTGATCCACCCCCCACCACCCTTGACCCTTCCCTAGTCCTCCACTGACACAATGGGGAGAGAAAATTTAGTTGCAGGCATCTAAGAAGCCAGTACAGGTTGTCTTTCTGCGCTCCTGTAACATTTAAATGATGTTTGGACTGAAGCTTGGTAGCAGGGGACGTACAAAGCATTCTGCTGAGATAATGTGAGAATCAGGAAAATAAGCTCAAAGAAACCAAACAATGGTCTACAAATGATCGCAGGAAGCAAAGACTGGCAGGAAGCAAGAAAATATTCAGAGGAAGCCAATTCCAAATGAAGGAAAAATAAAACGTGCCCTTTTGTGTAATTTCACCATTAAGTGATTATAAAAACAAAAACCCCTCAAGTGATATTTTTATGTTATTTTTTCTTTTTAAAATTTTTTCTGAGAATTTTGATATTGGTTAAAATTTCAAAATAATGTATAGCTTCTGTTTAAACTTACAAGAAAACTGCTACAATAAATCATGCACTTGTTCAAGAAGCATATTCTGCGTAGACTAGCTCTTATAATAAGTTTACTACCTTATGTTTAAGTACGTAGTTAACAACAATAAAGAGCTAACTGGCCACTGGCTAAATATAACTACCTAACTATGGAACTTCCTTTTCACCATAAAAAATTCCTTTGAAATTTCATTGCCCCTTTAATTCTGGTGAAGTCACCATACCCATAATTAAAATAAATAATCTTTAAAAAAAAACAATAAAATGGAAAAAAGAAGCACACATCTGTCTTTCTGCTCCTTACCCTTGGAGGCACCTCGTCACTGTCTGATCTAGACCAAGCCTTTTGGGTGGGGTCAGGCGCCTCTGACTTAGACTCAGAGCTCTGACTGAGCACCTCACTGCGGGAAGGTGGACATGGGTCCTGAGAACGAAGATGGTGGTGTGCAAATTTGGGAGGAGAAGGGTCACTGAAGGAATGGGATCGCGAGACAGGGGAAACATTGTTCTTGAGAGATGCCAGGTGGGACCACTGTACCTTACAAGAAAACAAAACACAAAACATTCAATGCGTTCTGCATAAAACTGGCTTTTCTGGTCAATACCAAATCCAAAGCAGGAACTGGCAAAGGTGGGATGCACACTGGGGGCAGCACAGTACTGGGTCAGCCAAGCAGTGCGACAGCACACTTCTAAGTGAAGAGGTGGTCTGGGGAACACAGTATGTAGAGAAGAACAACTGTACATTTACAAGGAAAACTCTTAATTTCCAGACAAACATTACAGACAGCAGTAAAATAAGTGCGGTTTTGTTGTTGATTTTTTTTTTATAAAGAGCCTTACAGACTCATTGAAAAGGGGGGACAGTGTGCTACATGCACATTCATGTCAAAGCAGAGCCTGGAGAGGCAGAGAAAGGTAGAAAAACCACCAGATAGAGGGCACTGCCAAACGTGCAGACCTACCTAGCCATCCCCACATTGCAGTGTGAGACTTCAGACCAGACCAAGTAAAACATCACATTGAACACGAGTAAAGACAAGCCCCTCGTGTTTTGACAGACTGTAATAGTATAGCTTAAAAACAGTCAACTTTTCAAATACACCAACAGTTTTTCTTATTTCTCCCAAATCTGAAAACACTCATAACCTAGCTATCTCCATACACTTTCATACTAGTTATAGAAAAAAAAGAACTGTGGTTTATTTAAAAATACTTAGTACCATGGATTCCCTAAACTGACTACTGTTGGAGTATTCCTTCTACTTGACAATTCAAGAAATATGACAATTATTTGTCAACTGAGTTTATCTAGTTGCTTTAAAATTAGTAAAGCAATCTCTGAAATAATGTATAACATATTTTTACTATATTATATTTTATTGTGTTAAACCAATTGTTCAATACTATTAATTTACAAAATTCTGGGTATGTGTCTAGTACATTAGCATATTTAATGAAAACTGAAAATACCAAATCACAAATTGTTTACCCTTCCAAATACAAGATGCAAAGCTAGTTCCAAGTGAATGGTTCCTAAATCTATGGGTGGGATTCACACAATCCCAGTTACTGAGATCCTGATGTGACTTCTAAATGTTGAAGACTTTCAGAAGGAAAACATGCAACTGAAAGTATTACCTGAAATTATAATTTAAAAAATGAGCTTTAGAATAGAGTCCTACATGAGAAAAGGAGGAAAAGGGAGAATACCTCTAGGCACCATGTGAATTAATCCTGAACATAAAAATCAGTCTACAGAGTCCAGCAGCTCCTCTTTTCTAAACTGTTAGTGGCCAAACAGGTTAAGAGTCTTCGTTCAGAACAGAAGCTCTTCTCCTGCATTCTTCAAATGGGCCCAAGTGATTGAGCAACAAGCATCATCAGATGGGTTTTAACCGCACCTCCTCTCTTGCCTTGGTCTGCATTCACCTCCTCCTGCTCTCCTCCTTCCTTCCTGCTTCCTTCCACTCCTTCCTCTCTGGAGTTGCCTACCTGCTCACAGGTCAGCTCCGCTGGGCCTCAAGAACCTGGAGCCGCACACGAACACCCCTGTACCCCTCAGAACCCTTGGCTTCAGTCCTGGTTCTTCTTTGACTTCACTAAAGCAATCCATGCTGCAGATCCCCATCATCCAAGGGGATGACTTGTTGTTAAGCATGTTCAAATTCTAACTTGAATATGTTTTACAAACATGACAGCTTACTGTCACATGAACATAAGCTTTTGTCCCCATACACATGCAAACACCAACGACAAAAATTCACGTTTAAGAACTTGTTCCCTGTTCTGGATTACACAGTGGCAAGAAGGAAAATGTCTCAAAGTCAGTAATTTTCAGCAAGAGCAGGAATCAGTGTTTTAAGGATTTATAAGACTCTGACCTGGGCAGTCTTTGCTGTCTACTCTCTTCCGACAGATGGCAATAGTTTCTCTCCTAGGCAAAAAGCACTTGGCCCAACACTTTCCTGCCCTTAGAATGCTAAGAATATTGTGGCAGCCCCAAGAAGAGGTCATGACCTATGCCCTGACATACTGCAGGGAAATCCCCACCTAATTCATTGGATCTAACCTTTTTTATGGATCTTAAACTGTTTGGGAATTTGATAAAGGGTTCTTCTCTTCCCCACCCTCAAAATGCAATTATGGAGCCGGGCTGGGTGGCTCAGCCTGTAATCCCGCACCTTTGGGAGGCTGAGGTGAGTGGATTGCCTGAGCCCGCGGGTTCGAGACCCGCCTGGGCAGCGAGACCTCATCTCTACAATAAATCAAAAAATCAGCTGGGCGTGGTAGCGTGCGCCTGTAATTCCAGCTACTTGGAAGGCTGAGGCGGAAGGATCGCCAGAGCCCAGCAGGTCGAGGCTGCGGTGGCCGGGAGCGGCCACTGCATTCCAGTCTGGGCGACAGAGTGAGACTCCAACTCAAAAAAAAAAAAAAATGCACATTTGGGCAAATGAAAAAATTCTGCATGAAGCTTCAGGGGCATCAGCTGCTTGCTACGGCCCACTCATGGGACTGGCCAGGAGCCAGGGATCACAGGGTAAAGCACCTAAAAGGTTCTGGTTCTTCCTTTACATGTTTATAACACAAATTCTCTAAAAACTATATTTAAAAATCTTTTATCAGAAGATAGAGGCATTTCACATCTGAGCTAGAAAAGGAAAAAAGAGAAAAATCACTAACCCTAGATATTCTTCATGAGCACATCAAAAATCTTAAGCAAACAAAAAACCAAAAGGTCTTCTTTCACTATCAACTGAGTGTATGTTCTCTTTTAGTCTAAAGTCACTTCTGCAATCTCTTCTCTTTTTAAATGTGGCGATGAACTATGCTGTGAATGTCACAGCAGGCCTGTGACTTGGCAAACCACCTCATGAGTCTCCTCAACCACAGCAGGGCTGGCTGTTGCTACCTGTGGCTCCGCTGATCTCTGCAGGGCAGGATGCACAGACTCGGAGTTGCCATTGGAAAAAGACTCTGATCGGGAAGGCACTGGTGGCTCCAATACTCTGCCTGTTTGCTTAGACTGGGCTTCAGGGGAGCTGTGGTTAGTTTTCCTAAATCTATCTTCCACCTGCATCAGAGAATTAGAAGACATAACTCAGTGTTAGTAGGGAAAAAGTAGATATATTGAAAGTCTGAAAGTGGAAGAAATCTAATGAGAAGTTTTCTGTTTTCTTCAGCTACAAGGAAAGAGAGGGCAGCTGGGAAAAAAAAAGAAGTAGATAAAGCAGTGCAAGGATTTGATTCTGGAAAAAGAAAAGACTTATGAAGACAAAAACTAAGCGAGGCAGCCTCTAAGATCTCTTTGCTCAGAATTCTAGAATTGTATATGACGATAAATTAGAAAAAAAATTAATCTGGCACCATCAACAAAACCAACAGGTTGGAAGACTATCATCAGGAATCCAGACCACATTCATTCCACCAAAAATAAAAGCACCAGAACAGGCAGAATACATGTTCCCAGAATCTGCTCTTGCAAGGGCAGACACAGTGGAAGGAAGGTTACCCCTGTAGGCCAGGATTCAATGCCAACCTCCACCTGTCCAGCATCCTGAGCAGGTGCTACTCCGTCACATCCTGTTCTTGAGCTCTGGCTGGGCCAAACGAACCAGTAACAATTTAAGGGCAGTTGGAAAGTCAGTAAATTGAACCACAGGCACACTTCGGCCTCATTCTAGTTTGGGAGAAACGTTAACCGGGCCACTATTCCGCTTGTTCACATTTTTAAGAACAAACGTGCCATATGCAATCTTCTTTGTGTTTAGTTTCCAATTATTCTGAGATTCAGTAACTGAGAACTCTGGTCCTTTATGAAAAAAGCACTAACTGGACATGAAACCCTGGACAAGCCAAGCCCCTCTGCTCCCTTGAACCTCAATTTCTTAGCTAGAAGACAAGAAGGTGAATCGTTAGCTGACTTCTGCGACCCATTCTAGCATTAACAGGACACATTCTGAAGAGACATCGCATTCCTTTCCACAGAAGAACCAACATAGGACCCAGCACCCAAGCAACGAAGGAGAGACGCTACCTCACGAGCTCTGTCAGCAGGTTCATAGTGGGGTTTGGGCTCGGGAGCGTGATAGCTTGGCTTGCTCCTTTCCTGCTGCGGCGGTGGCTGCTGCTGCTGTGGGTGCTGCGGGTGCGGCCTCCTGTGGTCATGCTGTAGAGACAGGAGATATGCTTGTTCTTGTTGCAACTGCCTCTGGAGCCTCTCTGCCTGCCGGTGCTCCTCCATCTCCCGCCATCGGCACTCCTTGGAGAGGGAGAGGATAACACTAAATCTATGGGACACTGGAGAGCTCACCTCTTCTCTGGATTTCTTCCACTTTTTAAAAAAAGACAAGACATTTTTCCCCCTTGTTTCACAACAAAACAAAATGGCTTGGATTTTAAATAGCACATTACCTGTGGGGAAATCTGACAGCTGTTGCTAACCATAATATCAGTGGACAGAGTAAGAGAGAATTGAATTAAATGTCAGTTTCAGTGGTATATACACTAAGTAAAAATCCTACGGCATGTGCTTGATCCTACAGCCCACAGCATTCTAGTTTGTTCACTGAATGCCAAGTTCTGTTCAACATCTGTCTCTCTACCAAATGAGAACAGTTAGCTGAGACAGAGAGAGAGAGAGAAAGAGAGAAGGAAAGAAAAGTAGGTAGGTTAAAAACCACCTTGCAAAGTTCCCCAAGTAATACAACCATAAAGGACATCTCCATCTGAGCCTGGCTGCCCACAGCAAAACCACAATGCTTGGGTGACCACCAAGCCTGGTTGACTCAGGGGAGGGAATGAACGAGCCCTGACACTACAGAAGGAGACGGAGGCGGGGCGTTACCAGTAACATGGCCTGCTCCTGGAGCAGCTGCTGCTGAAGGACTTCCAAGTGCCGCTGCTCCTCTTCTAGCTGTCGCCTGATATACTCCTGTCACACAGAAATCACCCAGCAATCAATTTATCCAAAAGGAAAACATCAGAACCACCTGCATGGAGCACCAAGAACCATCTGCTCCAATCATCTATAGTAATAATTCACTTAGTGATAAACATTTTAAAAAAATCTATTGCAAAAGATTTTTCCATAAATTTCAAATTGGCCAGTAAGACCTGAAGAGTCTGATATGCACTAAATAGGTGATGACAGGCATTCTCACGATATACATGCAGGTATTTGTTAAAACATAGCTATTTTAAAGGAGGATACCAGTCCTCTTCAGGTTGGTAGACTCCAGGGGTTCATGAGAAAGGATCACAGAGGGTTCTGATGAGTCAATGTTTGTTTACTGGTCATTATTTATAGCAAGCATGGATTCCCCATTTTCAAAACCTAAAACCAAAACCTGCCTAATAGTAAAACACAGTAAACGTAATTTGTGGGTTTGCTGACCATTCCGAGGGTACTTGGAATGACTGCATCCTGAAAGCCATGGTCTGGGCACACCAGGCCCAGACAACCCCCACAAACGAACAGGCCCAGGCTCCTTATGATGAGCTAGCCATGGGGTGGGGGGGGGGGGAGGAGAAGAGAGAGGGAGGAGAAGGAAGGAGAGGGAAAGGTGGGAGGAGGAGGAGGAAGAGGGCAGGAGGAGAGGGAGAGAGGAGGAAGGCGGGGCTGGGTTTTTTTTTTCCTTTTCAATGTGAAGGGAGTGATCTACCTTCACAACAACGAAAACAAGTAAGCACACCCAACACACGATATGTAGAGAGGAAAAAGCCTACCTTGAAGCTGTATGCATGTCATAATGGACACTGATCTCAGGAGGCCTCAATCCCAGCTCCGTCGAGGACTGGCGCTATGACCTCTAAGCAAATGCTAAACCTCCCATTTTCTCAATCTCCTCACTTGAGAAATGAGCATCAAAAATCTCCTTTCCCAACTCTCAAGTTTTTTTGAAGCTCAAACATGCGACAGACAGAAAAAAATTTTGAAAAGCACACGTTTTATAAACAAAAGAGGTTTCCCTCTTTTTTTGACAAGGAAAAAAGTTAACTACCTGCTCTATAAGGGGAGTAGACGAAGGAACAGGAGGAGAAATTTTATCCTGAAATTCAGATTACTTTTTAGAGTGTCTACTGCTGACCATCCCTTGTATCATGGTGCACACCTTAAAATAAAAATAGTCATAGGTGTGGGCTGAACAGAGTTTCAGTTAAGAATAACTCTGGCTAGAAGAATACTGGATAACAAAGAAATCACAGCGTATAAATGTCCTCATAAATTCTTATCTTACAAAGCAAACTGAGCCAAAAAGAAGACAATCTGGGGAGCGTACCCAAAAGGCCACTGATTGGCAAAGATACTAGTTCTGACCTGGGCTCCAAGTCCCTTTCATTTATGCCTAACCCCCCATGATAAATGTTGTGCCAATACCGGCCCTAGAAGGCGGTGTATGGTCTTACCCAATAACAACTAAAAAAGAAACCTGACTCCTAACTCATTTCTTCTTTGAACAAAACAGAATTAAATCATAACTTGAAAGATCAGTTGGCACACTCATTTGTTTCCTGCCTTCAAACCACAAGGACAACCGGAAAAATCACATCCTATCAAAATCACAAAGGTCTCAACACACAGTCAACGAATGTAGAGAATATACTACACATTCACACAAACATACATACTTATGCTGGAATGAAATATGTCCTACAGCACTGTTAGCATAGGGAATTATTAGTTCACAGTAGAACTGAAAAAAAATTTTTTAGAATTCTTTCAAAAACAAGAGGTACCAAATACTTGCTATTCACAAAATTTAATGACTGCCATTAAAGCATTAAAGATTAATTACTACCATCATCCCTCCTCTCACAATCAAATTGTGATAATTACCTCTAAGTGATTTAATTCTTAAAAGCTTGTATTCTCTCCTTTTTGCAGTCCCCAGATATAAACATAACTAGAAAGTTAGAATACCACTACACAGTTAACTGGCCAGTAAGTAAAAAAAGCTACCATAGAGAGTATCACTAAAAATTCTAGAACAACACTGATGAGCATGCAGACCCAAGTCTCAGAATATCCAAGGTACATGATTAGTATCAAAGATGGCAGCTGAACAGTCACATTTCAAAGTTAACATCATGGTTTATAAGTAGTTAAAATATAGATGTTAAGTATTATTTAAATTGGTCCCTAATCATATCATTTTTTCTTTATTCAAAGCTCCTAACAAAGAGATCAATTCTCTAAAGACCAAGGCAAAAGGGCTAGGCTAGTCAATTTTTGTTCGCACAGGTGGCTCAGGAAACAAAATTTCTAAATAAAATCATATCTAGCATTAATAAAATGCTGTGAATATTACTAAAACCTAATCTTTTTTTGAACACATTATTAGTTTTTTTTTAATGCTACATCTGTATATACGGAACAGCATGCTAATATATATTATAATATCCACTTAGCATTGACTGTTTCAAACATTTCTCATAAGAAATGCCTTATAGTTGAAAAAGTTAATTATCATCCAGATATTTGAGGTCCACAGCATTTAAGCCAAGTCTGAGAAGATGTATTTAGAAGTCTTTCACACATATTATATTATTTGGAGACCCCTTAACTGGTATCCTAAAGGTTTCTAAGATGTACTGATCTACAGATATTTTGGTGTCTCACCATTTTTAAACATCTGAGGTTCTGAGTGTGTGTGTGTACATGTGTATGTATGCATACACACGTGTGCACTTTCTGCCCCAAGTCCCCCAGCTGTGCAAAGTAACACACTTCACAGATGACTGCTTGGAACATTCTCTGTGAACGAACCTGTTCTCTTTCCACTCTCCTCTTTTCTTCCTCTGCCCGTCTCCTCTCTTCTTCTTCTTTACGCCTCCTCTCCAATTCTTCCAGACGCCTCTTTTCTTCTTGTTCTCTCCTCCGCTGTTCACGTTCTTGCTGCCTTCTAGCTTCGCGCTCTCGCCTTTGTTGCTATATAAGTAAAAATGTATATCAGGGATTTCCAGCTATGGCTCTGGTGACAGTGTGCTGATCAGTCACAGGTGGATGACAAAGAGAGGTTCGTGGGCCCCATGTCTACCAGCCAATTATTTCCACATTGCCCCTCAGCCCCATATATAAGGCCTTCCTTATAAATACTGGTCAAAGGCGCTATGTTTCTGTGAACCCTTATAGGATTTGGTTTCATTACGATAACAATTATTCCCCACTGCTCACTATACCACAGCAATTAAGGAGCAGAAAATTAAGAAGATATTATTGGGCGTCATTAACAGAGTCATCCAGAGATCTTAAGTCAAAGAAAACTACCTAAAGAGAAAGAAATAAAGGGGAATAGAAATACAACAAAGAAAGGGAGACATATAATTTAAAAAGGGGGGGAAAAGAAGCACACAGCAGGAAAAGAGGAGGTAACACCAACAAGAATAAAAAGGACCATTATTATTACTACAAATATTTTTAAAACTGCTTGAGCAAATGCTTACTACTATGTACCTGGCACTGCGCTAAGTATTTTGTACTTTTTTATTATACTTACTTTACCTAAAATAATTACCATAACAACCCTAGGACATCAATATTTCATCCCCACTCTAGAGACAAGAAAACAGGTTCAGCAACGTTAAGCGACCTGCCCTGTGTCACCAGCTGAAAGAGCTGCTCTGCCTCTAAAGCCTCACACTACCCTGCAGCCCATCAACAGGTGTCAAAGGTGCTTCTCCATCGCCAGACTCACTCAGTTCGCCTTTATTGATCTAGGCTCTTCTATGCAACCCTACAGCACAGAGCAACATGACAGACCAGGCATACAACTGACAGCTAGTCTCATCTGGCCCAAGGTTTTCTGCCGGTATAGCACTCATGTAGTGCACAACACAAGAGTAACTAACTCTACCCATGAGTATGCAAAATGCGAGGCTCTAGACTAGGCTAATGAAGATGTTTCAGAACTGCAGTCACTAGTCACGTGTTGCTCATGACCACCCGAGAATCTGAGGTTTTAATTTTGTTACACTGAAATTTAAATTTAAATGGTCAAATGTGGCTAGTGGTTACTGTACTAGACAGCAACAGCTCTAGAGGATGTACAACCATCAAATTTCTTTTGTATCTTTTTTCTTTTATATCTTTAAATTTTTCAATACAGGAACCAAAACAACTCATTTTCACCAGTACATCACTTACAGTAAGTACAAGAACACAATCATTTCTCCACCTCTGGTAATTAAAAATCATTCTATTTTGCCGAATGAGAAAAACAGGTTTCTGAAAGTAGGAACAGTTCTAAACACAAGTTATTTAGGTCAGGTGCAGTGGCTCACACCTGCAATCTCAGCACTTTGGGAGGCTGGGGTGAGAGAACTGCTTGAGCCCAGGAGTTTGAGACCAGCCTGGGCAACAAAATGAGACCTCGGCTCTACAAAAAATTTTAAAAACTAACCAGGCGTTGTGGTGCTTGCCTGTATTCCTAGCTACTTGAGAGTCTGAGGTGGGAGGATCACCTGAGCCTGGAGGATGAGGCTGTGGTGAGCCATGATGGTGTCGCTGCACTCCAGTCTGGGCAACAGAGTGAGATTCCAACTCGGGGGAAAAAAATTTTTTTTAAATACAAGTTATTTGATTCCATTAGATATTTCTGGTTAGCTACATGATTCAGTTTAGACATCTGTCCCTCCAAACCTCACAATGACATGTGACGTCCCAAGGCTGAAAGTGGGGTCTAGTGGGAGGAGACTGGGTGGTGGGGTAGGGGGGATCCCTGAGTGGCTTGGCGCCCTTCTTGCAGTAACGAGCAAGTTCTAGTTCTATTCATTAACCGAGAGCCTGGCACCTCCTTCTCCTCCCCCTAATTCTTGCTTCTCCTCTAGCCATGTGACACACTGGCTCCTTCTTTCCTTCTACCATCATTGTAAGCCTCCTGGGCCTCACCAGAAGCAACATGCTTCTTGTACAGTCTGCAGAACCATGAGCCAAAGAAATCTCTTTTCTTTATAAATTACCCAGCCTCGGGCATTCCTTTACGGCAAATGTAAAATGGGCTAACAGTTTCCAAAGATAAACATATTCTGTGTGTTTACTTTTGTGCAAAATACATGATGCAGGACAAAACAAACACACTTTCGATAAACTTGAAGCTAAAGTGCTTCATCTGTCATTGGGTTCATTTAAAGTTGAAAGCCTCCTGAAGGGGTGGTCTCAGAGCCTCCATCCTGCGGAGCTGCTTCACACCCCGTGTCTCTAAGGTGGCAGGAAGTGCTGAGAACAGGGTGCACACACAGCCTGTGCCTGATGCTGATGGTGCAGGTTCCCAAGAGAAACCTGCCAGAATCCACTGGGTTTAGCAAACACCTGGCAGGTCAGGCAGGAAGGGCCCCACCTTTGGATGGAAAAAAAAATCCACAAACACAACAGAGGTAAGGCAGGGAGCCACCCACATGTATATGTAAACAATTCTGTCAAAATCAGTCAGACGAAAGAAAGAAAAAGGCAACAACTGTCTACACCCTTAGAAGCACTACCTTCAGAGACTTCAGGGTCTAGGACAATCAGATTAATGTTTAGGTCAGAGGCAAGGGTCTTCAGAATACACTGAATGTTATAACTTTCCACACACGAAGTAGCTCACACAGGTTAAAGAGGCTCTCTGGGAAGCTTAGTATGCACTGTGGATTCCTAGAAAGGAAATGGAAACGACTCCAGGGATGGTGGTTCTGGCCCTGCTTGTGTCTCCCTGGTACAAGCCACTCCCCACCTAACTTGTCAGGACACAGATGTGTGTGGGTGGGGTCTAGGCTGAAATCATCCCGGTACAGAGTGGCAAAGCCACACAGTTTGGAAGTAGTTGACAGCTGGTGTCCCAAGTAGGGAAAATCTTTAAAAATGTTTCTCATAAGCAATGAAGGACAAGAGAATCACTCCTCCTGGAGGATGGGGCTTTCCCTCCCTTGACCACCAGCCTGGGGGTGAGCCTGGGTGCAGACACGAAAGAGCAGTAGCAGGAATGAAGAGCTGAATGGTCTGTCTCTATGTCAGCAGTCTCCAAAAGAGAGCCGGATACCACTGCGCACAGAGGTCCCCTTTATCCAAGGTTTCGCTTCCAGGTGAAAAACTGCAGTCAACCACAGTCTAAAATATGAAATCGGAAATTCCAGAAATCACAATTCCTAAGTTTTAAATTCCACACTGTGTGAGCAACGTGATGAAATCTCAGAGTCCCACTCCACCCCTTCATATAAGGGTGAGTACAGTACAGCAAGATGTTAAAAACAGGAAAGCCCAAATTCACGTAACTTTTATTATAACATATTGCTATAACTGTGCTATTTTATTATTAATTATTACTGTTAATTCTTATTGTGCCTAACTCACAAATTAAACTTCATTACAGGTAGGTATACATGTGTAAGACTTGCTACTATCCACGGCTGCAGGTGTATCCTGGGAGTCTTGAACATATTTCCTGAGGATAAGGAGGGAGGGATACTGCATAGGAACAAAAACTAAAACTTTTATTTATTTATACTTTTATCTCATCCTTTAAAACTATTTTGTTTTATAATGCACATAATTAGTACAACAGTTTGTGAGTAGATACACCTCTGATGAACATGCTCAGTTTCTTTTACTGATCAAAACTTTTGAGCAGAGTGAGTGCACTCGCGTCACACTGATTCATACTAATCTTCAATTAATGCCCCTGTCTTAGAGTATCTCTTCCCATTCTCAGCTGTACCTGATTTCTCCCATGTTTCTGCTGTCCACTTTTCCCAGGTAGCGTTTACCTGCTCCTGCTGAGGAGAGGAGCACAGCAGACCAGCTGCATTGGGTGAGGGAATCTAACTGCGCTCCTGCATGCTGTCTGTCTGTCTCTCTCTCTCTGTGTGTGTATAATTTCCTCTCCAATAAATCTCTTGCTGTCAGTCCCACCTATTACCTCCTATTTCTGACTCATCCAGAGTTTGCAGTAAGATTCAGCCTCCTTATAGACTGTCCTCTTCCATGCACTATCTAATTTCCACAATTTGGTCTCTTTTCTTTTTTCATTGTCCCCATCTTTATGTTATTTTAATTTTTTCATAGTCATTTTAGTGGGATTTTTCGATGAAAGCATCAAATTGTTTTTGTTCAACTGTTCCTCAAACTCTATATAATTACATTTTTATTCAATTAATTGAAATTTATAACTTTAATTAAATATACACTATCAAAGAGAAAAAGCAACAACAGGACTGGCTACCTTAAAAATCTCAATTGTCAAATGAAAGCCTCAGATGACTTTCTCTTCTAAGTTTCATGTAAAAGTACCATACTTTTAGTGACTAGATCAACACTAAAAAAAGGTTGTGAACTCCTTGAAAGCAGGAATCACGTCTTATCATCTTTTCCCCATCGTACGTTTCACACATCCCTTTCAAAAGAATGCAATACCTTCTTGAATAAAATTTAACCATCACAACTGGCACATGACATCCAAAACAAAAACTTGCTATCATTTTATTCAGCAGTTCGTATCTAGAGAAATGAGCCTCTAGAATCACAGACCACTAGATTCCATAAAATCCAATCAAGTCCTAAAGCAGTCTTATCAAGATCACCAAATGCAAGTGCACAAAGTCTTGAACAGTAATTATTATACAGGATAGTGCCCTATACTTTTAAAAACACATCCTGAAAGTCTCTGGATAGTCTGGAAGGCCATTTGACAGTCTAAGGTAGCTCTGGGACTCAGAGATTAGAGAGCTCAAGCCCAAGGGTTCATCTTCAAGTGGGCATAAGTGTGAACAAGTCCTTTCTTTCCAGAGAAACACAAAAGACTACAAATGACTGACTCATCCATTTGAGAAATACAAGGGGGATCCACCCCAAGAAAAAACTGGAATTATCTTTTGGAGGGTGGGCCCCCTGTAGTACACTTGAAATCTATTCCTTCAGATCCAACAGTCAACCAAAGTTTTTATCTGGAAGTTTTGAGAAGGTTACATGGCAATCTGTGGAATCAACATCCTGAGTTGGGGTAAACAGGTGACTGGCTCTTCCACCTTGACAATGCACCTGCCCACACTACACTGAGTGATCAGTTTTTGATCAAAAAACAGCATGACCCCGTGCCCACCCTTCTTATCCACCAGCTCTCCCCCTAGCGACTTTCTTTTTGTTTTCCCAATGAAAAAAAGTCCTCAAAGGGAGACACTTTGCCCGTGTGAAAGAGGTGAAACAAAAAATGGCAGAAGTACTAAAAGGCATCGAAATGGACGAGTTCAAAACTGTTTTGAGCAGTGGAAGAAGAGCCTTGATAGGTGTATTGCATCAAATGAAGAGTACTTTGGAAGTGACTGAAGTTTAAACATGTAAGAATACACAAGTTTTTATAAATTCTGGGGATCTTGAGGTCCCCTTCGTAAATATTAAGCATCTTGGGTATACAAAGACGTATTAGAAACAGCTCCTCGCCTCTCCACTCCTCTCCTCTAAAAGTCTTGTAGGGAAGATAAGTTATATACATTTAAACAAACAAACAAAAAACCCAGGAAGGCAACGTGGAAACTAGTAAGTTTCCCAAGACTATCCCACTAAGCAAGTCCTGGTTGGTGGGACCAAACAGCTGGCAAGACCAATAGCTAAGGCGAAGAACACTGTCATTACTAACTCTGCTTCCACATTATGCTCTCATACTTGAAATGACAAACTGGATCAACAGCAAGAAATCAAACTATCAACATGAAAACCAGATAGTTGGAACAGGCCCTCAATTTGGAGAGGTTGGGGAAGCACTAAAAGGAATAATTAAAAGTTAAAGAAAGCCCTTAGTAAATGTATCTTAATAGATGATTAATGTGAAAAGTTGGCATCTGTATTAGACTCTCAAAAGAAAATGGCCAAAAATGAAACATACACACCATCAGCCAAATAACATCAATCTACACTAGATTAACCTTATGCCTATGATTTCAAATAACAAAACCCAGGGAATTCCAATGAACATGCCTTTTTAGTTTTACCCTGCTAAGAAGGATAAATATGATATAATCCTCTAAAGTTTTTACAAACTGATGTCGTTATTTTCTTAAATCATCCTTTCTTTGAAAACAAAATCAAACAAATTGAAAACCTGCACGATGCCCTAAAGTGATTTCCAAATCTCTTAAACTATAGAGATTTTCTTGTTACTTAAATTTTCCCAAGCATGCCTGAATAAATATGTACTTTTCCAACTGTTCTTTAATTATATTCCCTTTCTAGTTTGGTATATAAAAGCAATGCTTTCATCTCACGATTCTAAAAACTTTTCTAAGTAAGTTATAATGATAATCCTGAGATCGATTTATTGGCTTTAGTAGAAATTAACACATCAATAAACCAGAGTATTCTTTGGACTCTACCATTTCCAATAACTTCTGAAATTATGTAACTACTGCGCGCATGTACCACAACCCCTGTGGCCTCTTTTCTACAAGTTCTGATGAAGTTATAGTAGAGAAACTTTATGCTTCTTCTCCATCAACAGATAACAAATAATGTGAGCTAAATTAAACTAACTCTTCATAAAATTTTACTGTCAATAACAACCAAACACTGAACTGGGATGCCAAGAGAACATTTAAGAACTTATACAGAGTTCTTAAAAACAAGATAGGCACCCTCTGCAAAACAAATGAGATGCTGACTTTACAGTTTCAAGGCCTTAGCTGTAGGAGCACTGGCATGCCAGAACACTCTGATTACTGACATATTAAAGCATTGTGCTAACATGTACTTCTGATGTTACATACTAACGGATTGCAAAACAAAGGCCTTTTTATAAGAAAGGAGGGGTGAGGAAATGGTTCCCTTTTCTTTAAAAAGCATGAAAACTGCTGAAAAGTCCTTGGGGTAAAGGAGTTCATTGCCTTCCTTCTAAGATTTCAGAGCCAAGAAATAAATACACAACAAATACATGGCATGGTTTAATAATTTCTTACTGAGAAACTTCCATGCTTCCCTAGTGTTACTATAATTTAACATCAATACTAATCCTGTTTCACAAAGAAATTACTTTTTCCTCTTGCTTCCCTTTGCTTTTATTTCTTCTACTTCTACCATCCTTCTAAAAATTTAACTTTGGGATTTGTAGAGATGACAGTAATAAATGCTACTGTGGATCCTCTTGGTGGGAAAAAGGAAAACAAACTGCTGGGACTCATACTAACATTTACCTCTCCCTTGGAGGAAGCAGATTTTCCAAAATCACAAAATGACAACTTATATATTTCAGGGCTAAAGACTTTCAAAGGAAAGTTCATAAAGACAGGAGATTAAAAAAAAAAACCTGCAAAAAAGATTCTTAGATAGGCAAAGTTTGAATATCCTATCAGTAGTGTTCAAGAATAGAAAACTAATCAGGTTTTCTCTAGGACACCATCTTGTTTAATATTTTTTATTAAACTTACATGAAGAACCAGGAAAACATGTGTGAATGTCATAAGAATAGGGAGAAACAGATTGAGATCATGATTCAATGAAAAAAGAGCACAAAACCACTGGGATACAGTGACACTACAACTAAATATATAAATTTTTCCTAATAAACAATTAAGTAAAGAATGGGAAAAAAAAGTTAGCCTATGAATAAAATTGTGAAAAAGTTATCTAAAGTCCTCTAAGAGTCAAAGGTGTGTGATGATGCTCTAAACAGGAAACATAGTATTACAACTTTTTGAGGGAGGAAGATCGTTATCCTTTTCTAAATCTGAATAATTCACTAAACTGACAATACATGAATGTGCTCAGAAGAGAAAGACTCGGGGAGCAAAGTCAATACATAGACCAGGAGGGACAAGGAAAGAGCACGTGACAGAACTCTCCATAGTAAACACGGGCTCAGTATTCTTTTTTCTTTCCCTGGGACCATTCAAACAAAACAAGAAAAATAGAAAACAAGAATCTCATTTTCAGCAAAACTGAGAGACAGATTCCAAAATATTTGCAAGGACTTCCAAAGATACCCAGTTAGCACAGGGGCCAGAGAGAAGGATGCAGAGAAGCAGAGGAAAGAGGTACAGTCAATAGTAGATTCCAGAGAGCACCAAGAGAGGGTGGGAAGATAGGAATGTATATGTTTCTTAAAGATGAACAAGCTATGGAGGACAAAAGCACCACCCCTCACCTGCAAAGAAGCAGGAGTGTTTGGCAGGAGAAATCCTCAACCTCAGTGGGCCTGATTTGTAGCAGATACAAAGAAAAAATAGCTGCACTGTGTTTTCCCATAGCCTTGACTTTGGGACCATTTTTGCCAGTCTGCTGATACAAAGTTGTTACGTATCCTTTTAGTTTTCATTGTCATTTACCTCGTGAGTGATGCTGACCATCTTTACCCATGTTGTTCATAAAATAAAGACTCTCTCCCCCCAAATAGCTCTGACTAAACCTTTAATGCCAGTAAAAGGCTGCAAACCAATTACATTGACTCAAATACAGTCAGCCATCTATATCCATGAGTTCCACATCCCAACTTCAGATCAAAAACTCTTGAAAAAACTATATCTGTACTAAACGTGTACAGACTCTTTATTCTTGTCATTATTCCCTAAATAATACAATATAACAACTATTTGCCTGGTATTAACAATGTGTTAGGTATCATACGTAACCTAGAGATGATTTAAAGTACAGTCATGCATTGCTTAACAACGGGGATATGTTCTGAGAGATGTGTCATTAGGCGATTTCTTCACCAGGCAAACATCAGAAAGTGTACTTGCACAAACCTAGATGGTATAGTCAACCACACACCTAGGCTATATGATATAGCTTATTGCTCGTAGGCTACAAACATGTACAGCATGATACTATACTGAACACTAACTGTATCACAGGAGTTAAGTAGTAATATATCTAAACATAGAAAAGGTACAGCAAAAAAAAGTTGGTATAAAAGATAAAAATGGCACAATAGTATAAGGCACTTACCATGAAGGAGCTCGCAGAACTAGAAGTTGCTCTGGGTGAGTGAGTGAGTAAGTGGTGAGTGAATTTATTAAAAAATGTTTTTCTTCCTTCGATAATAAATTAGCTTAGCTTAATGTAACTTTTTTCATTTATAAACTTTTTTTTTGTAGTAACATTTAGCTTAGAACACAAATAGATTGTACAACTGTACAAAAACATCTTTGTTTATATTTATACTTTACAAACTTTTCCTAATAAAAAATGTATGGTTTTTTTTTTATTTTTAAAATTTTCCTATTAAAACGAAGACACATACTAGCTTAGGTCTACACAGAGTCATGAGCATCAATATTGCTGTCTTCTTCCTCAATATCTTGTCCTACCGGAAGGTCTTCAGGGGCAATACACGCATGGAATTGTCATCTCCTGTGATAACAATGCTTTCTTCTGGAATACCTCCTGAAGGATCTGCCTGGGCACGTTTTACAATTAACTTTTTTTTTAAATGAATAGAATGAGTATGCTCTACAATAACAGTGAAAAGTATAGTATGGTAATCACACAAACCAGTAACACAGTTGTTTATTACCAAGTATTATGTATGATACATAATCGTATGTGCTCGACTTTTATATGACTGGCAGCACAGTGTGATATGTTTACACCAGCATCACCACAAACAGAGTGATGGGTTGCACTAACACACTATACGGCAATGACGTCTTTAGGCAATAGAAATTTTTCAACTCCATTATAATCATATGGGACCACCCACCATCATATGCGTAGTCTGTTGTTGACTAAAACATTATATAGTGCATGACTGTATATGAGAAGTTGTGTGCAGGTTAAATGCAAACACTAGGCCATTTTAAATCAGGAACCTGAGCATGTGCAATTTTGGTATCATGGGAAGTCATGGAACCAGTCCCCCATGGATACCAAGGGAGAACTATATTCCCAAATACCTTTCTGAGACCTGGAGCATATTCAAAGTTTAATTAGTTAGGCTAATAACAAGGAGCTAGAGTACCAAGAATTCACACCAGTAGACTCTACTTGTGTGAACATTTCTCATTTCAGTACTTAATCTTTCCTAATTAAGAAAAGAGGCTCAAAGAGGTGACTGTGAGTTTAAACTTATTCTAAATAATCTGAAATTAAAAGGCTAATTGAACCACGTCAAGTACAAACTTCCTGTTTTCACAGACATACCTAATTCACTATCATCACAAAATGGCTATAAAAGTTGAGTTCTTCACCCTGAGCCACACCCACTTCCTCCCCAAGTCCTCACTACCTAACACACACAGAAGTTGGAAGCTCATTGCACTACTGACAATCTGAAAGCCACTTCCATAGACTGTTACAATTAAGCTCTACCCTTATGTGGTCCTTGGCATTTCAAGTTATAAACTACCAAAGTAACCTGTGCCACCTGCTTAAGGAAAGTATATCCCAGTATCAGAAAGGGCAGTAGGAAACCAGAAACAGCCTGAGTCCCCAAACTCAGGCATTCTAACATGATAAGTATAAACAGTCAATATGTAACGTGAACAAACCTCTGAACCCATTCAGGGCTTCTGAGAAGAGTCTTCCAAAAATATGGCAAGGAGTAAGCAAATAAACTCGAAAGAGTGATATAAACAGTCAAGTTGTCTCTACTACAAGGGAAGGTGTGCCCTAAGTTTTCTTCTAATAGCCCTGGCTGAATATTTGCAGACTCCTTAGTTAGGCAAGTGGCAAATTATAGAGTTTTCAGAACCCAGACTACAAGGACACAAAATGAAATAAAGAGTTCATGCCAATATGTACTGTTAAATAAGTTGGGTAAGAGCATGTGTTGTTATTTGGATTAAACTCCACTGGATAATACCAAAATAGGACTTTATTGGTATTGTTGAGTTATTTTTCTAGAGGAGAAAGATAAGGGTGAAACAATCAGGTGTGTGAATTAAGTAAAAACAGAAATGATTACGAAGGACAAAAATGGGGCTGTAAGCTATGCAGTAGTAGGGAGTCAAGAAAAAAAAAATCAGAAGGCATTTTTGACCCCCCCCAGTGAAATACAGTCATGCATCACAAAACATTCTGTTCAACAACAGACTGTGTACACTACAGTGATCTCATAAAATTATATTTCTAAGTTTAGACACACAAATACTTACCATTGTGTTAGAGTTCCCTACAGTATTCAGTGCAGTAACATGCTGTACAGGTTTGTAGCCTACGAGCAACAGGCCATACCATATAGCCTAGGTGCATAGTAGGCTGTACCATCTAGGTTTGTAACTCTCTATGATGTTCACACAATGATGAAATCGCCTAACGATGCATTTCTCAGAATGTATCCCCATCGTTAAGCGACCCATGACTGTACAGGGAAATAATATATTTCTGTAAACTAAAACTGAAAAAACTATAGGTAATCATAGTACCAATGTTAATAATATTAATGAGTTAAATGAGGAGGTAGCGCAAAATGTACTTCCCCACCATAGGACATAACACTGATCCCAACATCAAAATTGTTTTCTGCATTCCTTACTTTTATTTTTTTATTTTTTTGAGTTGGAGCCTCACTCTGTCGCCCAGACTGGAGTGCAGTGGCCGCTCCTGGCCACCACAGCCTCGACCTGCTGGGCTCCCGCGATCCTTCCGCCTCAGCCTTCCGAGTAGCTGGAATTACAGGCACGTGCGACCACGCCCGGCTGACTTTTTGATTTATTGTAGAGACGAGGTCTCGCCAAGTTGCCCAGGCGGGTCCCAAACCCGCAGGCTCAGCCAATCCACTCACCTCAGCCTCCCAAAGGTACGAGATTACAGGCTGAGCCACCGAGCCCGGTTTCCTTACTTTGAAACATAGCTGAAGTTGGCACTCAGAGAAAAATGTTTTGCATGTGAAAAAGTCGGAAGTTTCAGAAAAATATTACGCAGAAACTGAGCCCCAGAGGCCAAGAGTGGAAAAGAAACCAGGTCAAGCCTAAGCAAGCCAACTGAAGCCGCAACGGAAACAGCCTCCACAAAACGGGCCTGACGCCAGCTCTGAGACACCGCTCTGTATCTAGCACCACATGCTGATGAGTAACTGTGGGGCAAACCCTTAAGGTCTCGACAAGGAAGAAAAACGTTTCAAGGCCTCAAGGAACACACGAAGGGCCGCCCATCCCGAGCACAAGCATTCCTTGGGAAGTTAGTACCTCAGGATGCCACAGAGAACATTGCACTGAGGGCCTGGCTACCCATGCGATTACAGAAAGAGAAAAGACCAAACTTGGACGTTTTCCTTTTTCTACCTCTTCCAGCCGCCGCCTCTGTTCTTTCTGCTGCTCGATCCGCTTCTGTCTCTCTGCCAGCAGCTGCCTTTTATACTCTTCCTGCTCCCGGAGCTGTTGCTCCTGCAGTAACTGCTGTCTCCGAAGAGCCTCAGAACGTTCCTTGTTCTCCTGCTGTAGTCTCAGGAAATCCCGACGAAGAGTCGACTCACCAGGCACATTAACAATGGAACTGTAGGAGGAAGCAGGGCGCTCAGGAGTGTGCAGACCATTGTCCTCTGAGTGGCACAGCGGCACCAGCACCCTATTCCGTTTCTACATTCGTTTTGGGTTCCTCCGACTCCAGGGAGGCAACCGATACATCCACAGGAGTGACTCTATCTACAACTCGACAGTCCCACATCTTCCTTCATTCGTTTAGCAAATGTCTCAACATTTCTGCTTAGGATTCTCATAAGAACTCAAACTCTGTAAAATGAAATCACTTTCTCTCACTTCACCAGGCCTCCTTTAAGCACCGCGTTTTCCCTCAGCAAACAGAACATCAGAGCTCTCCAGGACTTACCGTTCCTTCATCTTCGTCTAGTCAGGCACCAGGCCTCACCCATGGGTTCCCTCCCACGTTCTCGGTTTCCAAGGTCAGCACTTGATCCCAAGTGGTCCCATGAATTAGCCATTACACAGATCACTCAGCAACAACCCTAGCTGCTCTCCCTGCTGAGTTGCTCCTCTCCTTCCACACCACCAGAGTAACAAGGAAAACAAATCTCCTTCAATTACTGCACTCATTATGTCATACTCCTATTCAAAAATAATTATGTTGCTCATGAAATCAGCTCCAATTCCTCTACAATTTTTAGTCTAAAAAAAGGATTCAAATCTTCTCCATAAGGAGTTTCTTCAACAGATTATCTTATCCCTCTTCAAACTCCCATCCCCTGGCACATGGCTTCCCACAAGTTTCTCAATGTACCCTTCCAGCCTCCCTTTGTCCAATTAATTAGTTGTGCGTAGCTGCAACAGCAATGACTGCCAGGCCAGCCCATTATTAACCCTCTAAGGGGATACCATAAATCTGGCAAACCACTCGGATGTCCCCTCTTAGGGAACGTAAAGAGACTGCTGATGATTATATAGGACAAATTAGTACAAGCACACATTTTTAAAAAATGTATGTTTCCCAGAAGGTTTAATACATATTTGATAATGAAAATAAACAAGTACATTATTAGTTTGTGTATTTTTAAAAAATGTATGTTTCCCTGAAGTTTTCTATTCAAAAACAATTGAAAATCTATGTCCCATTTGAAATTTGTCAAGCTTCTGATTGATCAGTTGAGAAGCACTTTTCAGGAATCGTGAGTACGTCCTTGGACATCATCTTCAAACAAGAGACTGGACAATCCATTACATACTATTAATGTGGGAGGAAGAAAATGAGACAGCATTGTCTGCTCGAATAGGAAAATACCAGGTGGAAGATGTCAAACAAATTACTATTGCACAGCATATATCAATGAACCTGCAATGCATATCGGTGACTGTTTCATATGTTACCACACATTAGAAAAACATAAGCAGCAAAATTTTGATTTTTTTGTCATAAATAAGTGTCTCGATGTCCAAACTTCCATCATAAGCAAAATATCATTACAATAAAATAGTGAGTTCCAACACTACACTATTTAATATGAAGTGATTAATTTTTCACTATTTCATTAAAAAGTGCACTTGAGTTGCTGGTAGGTGATCCACAAGATGTCTTCAAGTACAAAGGGTTAAAATCCAAAAATCCTCTGTTCTCCAATTAATCAATTACGATGAGGTTCATGATACTAATTTTGACTCCTCAATTTTCTGCTTTACTAAACCTTGGGAAGCCAGAGATAAACCAAAACACAAACCACAAAAAAATCAGGACAGACACACCCTAGCAGAGTAACTCAAATGCTGGTAACAACAATTGTGGGACAAGCAGCTCTCCTCCAAAAAGACATTTCAGGAAAGACTGCAGAGTTTTTCAACAGAAGTCCTGCTGGCTCTTGAGCAGGACCATTCTTTATGCGTAGTGATGCTCTCTACAAGTCATAAGACCTTTACCATCCATGCCTCCTGGAGCAATAAATGCTGGGTCAATCTCCCTGCCCAGCTCCAAACATCTCTCAGTGACCAAGAGAAAGGACACAACTCATTCCTTGGTAAAGAACCACTGGGTATGGAAATCAAGGGGAGACAAATGTTTACAGGACTCTGTCAAAGAATAGAGAAGAATGAACACAGTAAGGCGCACTCAAACTAGCTGAAGACTCCTTCTACCACACAGAAGTCTTCTGACATTCTAGCACCAACATGCGGTTTAGCCCCTTCACAAAGCAGGACACTGATCCGTGGTTCTGTGGTTACCTTGGCTCTCCTTCTTGTTCAGGCACTTCCTCCTCTTCTTCCTCACTCCCACTGTATTCATATTCAGTTTCATCTATGAAGAAAAGGATAAGATAAATGGGACAGTTCGCAGGCCTGACACATGCTGTCAGACAAGCATCACCAAAGGTATGATGGCAGAAAATCAGTAACATTTTCCTTGTGAAAACAGCCACTTGCACGGAGAACTTGGGGGGCAATGTATTGAATTCCCATACTGAACATGCTGACAACTCCCTGAGTTGTCCTTGCTCCCCAAAGAGCCAGTCCCACAAGCACGCAAGACAAGCCTTCACCAGGAAGCACTGCTGAGGGGAGACAGGACTGGAAGAAGGGCTCTGGAGCCCTTGACACAAAAGAAAGTGGCCCAAAGGTGCTCACAAAGTTGCAGAAGTCTACTTTGATGACAAAATTCAAGAGAGAGGTGGAATTGCTGAAGCTAAGGCAACCATGAGGATTTATCTGGCTATTTTTAGCAATTGAGATCCACTGAGAATGCAGCAAAGAAAAGCCTACTTGATGGACAACATGTGAAGCACTGAGTAGGTACTGAACAGGGAAAACAAAGCCAAATATTCCCATAAATTATAAAAGGTGAAACCAGGAAAAGCCCATTAAACAAAAGAATGAGACAAAAATTCCTCTACACAGACCAGACTTCAAGTTTCAACAGCAATAACTCATTTTCACTTCCATAGATTTTGTACCATTTTCCTAAAAATAATGGGTCATTTTATGGACTCCTTCACTTAATGTCAGTATCCAACTTTCAATGAGCAATTTCACTCCAGAGAGCAATCAAAATCAGATAGGTTGAAGAGATGTAAAAACACACACAAAAAGTACATTTCTATTTTTTTCTCAAAGCTGTATAAGATGAAAATCAGCGACCTAGTAAGAAAAAAGGGCCGAGCACTTTAAAGCAAGGAAGGGTCAGGACAAATTCGTCAGTTTATACATATGACATTAGTTCTTCTCTATGTAGACAACCAAGGCTACATAATTTTAATAGACATATAGATATATGCTAGCTTCTAAGGAAAATTCCAACCTAAATAATCTTTAAATTTAAAAATCTTAAATTTTTAAAATCTTAAATAATCTTTAAAAGAATCCTTTAAATAGGTATTTTGCTGGGTTTAAAATGTACTATAAACTACTAATTATTGACAAGAGGCTGAGTGTATATGAAAGGTAAACCCAAAGAGAAAATAAAGAAAAGGCTGTGACTTGAAGACTGAGAGGAAGGGAAAGTGCTCCACTGTTTCCATCTGCAAGTGTAGATAATGAGGAATGCATGAGATGATCCAAGTTAAGTAGCTAGTAGATGTCCGAAATGTTTCAGAATGTTAGCTATTATTACTAAGTAATGAGAAACTGATCAAATGTGCAGATAACTTTTTCCAAAAATGGACTACCATGTCAACTGCAAGTTAAGAAAAAAATCTTAGCTTTTACATTGCTTCAAGTGCACAGCTTGATGTACACAGCTTAATTATTTCTAAATATATCAGAGAAAAAAGTTATTTTGAAGATCAATGTTAACTTAACTATGAATATCAAAGTTGTGTAAGATTCAAATGAACATGCAGAGGTTAGTACAGGCTTCCAGAAAGACTGACCAACTCTTTCACTGCCTTGAACTTGCTCTTTTTTGGTTTCTTCTCTGGCCTTGAAATTTGAGTGTCAGAAAAAATTCATTAATAGGATGCCAGTTACCCAAAAGTTCTATAAAGTTACTACTGTAAGGCTCCACAGAACAGAAAGATCAATGTGAGTGAGCAGCCTCAGAGAAGGGGGTTAAACAAATGCAGTGATGAAGTATGAACTGCAACAAGCTGGACAGAAGGAAAAGTGGACATGTCGGAAGATGGGCACAGTACATGCCAAGATATACAAGGACGCTGGGAACAGAAAGGAACTTTAAGTAATTAGCACAAGGGCATGCTTCTGTTGTGTATTCTAACAAGAGCAAATTAGTCAGTGTGCATGTGGTCCAGGTTTAACCACACCACCTGGAGCAGAGTAGAGCAGCAAGAAACCTGGTGGGTGGGGGCACTGGAAAGAGGATGAACAGGAAAATAAACACACTGATGGTGACGTGTGCAAAATAGCCCCCAAGCGAAACAGACCACAAACACATATACAATGAAGTAAAAGGAGCAGCAACAATGATGTGCCCCTGAGGAACACCAAGTAAAATGCCCCGTACTGACCCACCACAATGCCTATCTAACTGGCATCAGCTTGGAGACACACCACAAAACTCTGCTGACTCTACCTGGAACCAGGCTGGGCCCCAGGCCAGAGACAGACTACGTGAGCACTATCCAGGTGAGCACAATCTCACAGGTGGGAAAGAAGTGACCCATTCTAGTTGGCAAGAACCTAGAAATTATACTGTAAAAGATGATAACAAAAACAGCTTAATTACCTTTCTCTCCTCTCTTCTTCCTGGTCCGGTCTATATGATCCTTAAGCTGGATTCTAACTTGCCTTTCGTTTGGCTGATCTCTTATGAAAGGATGTTTCAAAAGCTGCTCTGTGGAGGGCCGCTGCATATAATTCTTCACCAGGCACCCTTCTATAAAACTAAAAAACTTCTTTGACCTGTAAGAAGTAAAAAAAAAAAAAAGTCATCATATTTCTACCACAGAGTAAAGCTACAAAACATCAGTACCTTACAAGCCTGAAAACAAAGAAGAACTTTCAGAACTCAGTGTGAACATTCTGTCAATGCACAGGAATCATGTACGAAACGTAAACAGGAACTCAGGACTGCTGGGGACTAGGAGCATTAATTTAGCAAAGTTTAAGAACTGCGCCACATCACTGAGAACACACCCCAAACAGGGATCTATGAAGGTAATCAGATTTAAAGCAACTGGGTTTAAATCTAATATTGCTCACGAATCACTTAATCACAGGGTGGAGGAGGCAAGGGGGCAGAGGGAAGTCTTTGTTAAGATGAAGGCAGAGAGAAAGTATAGATGTCTGGTACCCAGAAGACAAGGACAGACAATGAAATGAGAAAAAGAGCCGAATCTTTGACCAAATGCAGACTTTTTAACCTGTTAATTTGACACTCTGGCCAGCGTTTCAAACTGGTCAATTTATCAGTTCATGTACAAAGACAGACATGATAGTTTTTAGGGGGACAACGAGTCTGCCACCTCACAGCCAGACTAGCCACTTTTACTTCTGCCTGCCTCTCCAAACCAGGCTCATAATGACTGCAGCCCTAGCCTTGGTCAAGATACTCCCACCAATCCTATCTTTTGAGACTCAATTCAGGAATCATCACTTTTGGTAAACCTTTCTGGCAACACTCTACCCTATGTGCCCCAAGCTAGAAGCTTTTCTTCTGGGGGTATCTGCTTTTAACAAACTGTATACTTTGTGTTTCTGGCTCCTCTGCTGGGTGGTTTAAAATAATACAGGTCAGAACTGGTTCCTGTTTTTCAAGATGTCAGCAATGCACAACACTAAGCATGGCACACCACTACAGGTATAGAATAAATTTTTGTTGAATGAATGAGATATTCAGTCTTTAAAAACATGATTTGGAACATTAGTTCAGTTCTTTCCAATTACTTCACTGCTTTTAAGAATCATTTATATTCTCTTTTATTTCCATTAAAACTTACTTTTTTCTCAATTCAACAAATATTTATGTACCGACTACTTGCATTTATGTAAGGCTCTTAAGGAATACACATAGGAAATAAAGTGGAGGAAATGTAGGTATATACAATAGCAGATGTATAACCAAACCTACAGAGGAGGAAAAAAAAACCCCAAGATTGTTACAGTGGATTTCACATCAAGAAAAAGGATATTTGATATTCATAAGATGGGAGAAAGAAGACAGTATTCTACAGTGAAGGGACCACATGAACAAAGGTAGGAAAGTGTCAGAGAATAATGAGCCATTTCCTGAGGCTAGGATGAAAAGTGAAAAAGAATGGAAAAGTAGGTCAGGGTCAGCTCAGAGAAAAGCCTCAAAGACATTCGAAGAAACTGCTAATTTATTCTGTGTTTAATAAGGGACATGAAAGATTCTATATGATATAGTGAAATGCTCTAACATGGAGATTCCTAGACCCCAGTCCACAAAGAACATTTTGGTGAGATTATTAAAAACGCAAATATCTGAGTCACCCCCAGACCAGAAACTTTTGAGTCTATAACCCTTAATTAAACAATTCCAAAGTTTTCTCAGGTATTATGTCTGCAGACTAACATTTGGGAATCGATTATCTATATTCTATGCTCTAAAATCAACTACCACGTTCTGCTGGAAGAGAGGACAACGATCATCTTCTGAAAGATTCTTCTCCAAAAACAATCGTAGAAATTAACGTGTGGTGGACAGAGCACAGCAATCACAAAGGAAGAAGGATTTTATGTTTGTGATCATCTCATCCCTTTAGAATACTTGAATAACATGAGACAATGATATAAATGGATGAATGCTACATCTAATCATGTTTAAAGAAAGCATGGTATAAGAACAGAAGAAGCATTTATTGCTTTCAACCACTGTCTCTTTGTATCACTGTATGTTGGATGCATAGTGGTTGATCCAAAACTGTAAATAATGGATGGAATAATCAGAGTGTGAGATACCCCAAAACAGCATTAATTCAGCAATCCTTCCAGTATAGACTTTTGTCAAAATCTGAGAGAAAAGGAAAAATAAGTATTTCTTAGTTTAGCATGAACTGGTAAAGAATTACTCCAGCCTCATAGCTTACTGCTTGGTAATGTCCACCATACATACTTGATTTCCCTAGGAATGGCTACCCACGGATGTCCAGAGTTACTATGCTTTACTATAGGAGACAAGCTGGGACTGAAATCTTTGCAACTATGTGGCAATAAGAACCTTTCTGAAAATGGGTAAATGCAATGAGACAACCTTAATTATTTGGAGTCAAAAGTGGTTAAAGACAGTATTAAAAAAAATAAGAAAAGTTCTGCCAGCAGAAAAATGGTGAGAAAAAAAATGGTGAAATGTACTGGGGCAAGGACAATGAGGAACAGAGAAACATGATGAAAACTAGTATGAAAATGTGTGTGTGCACACCCACATAGGAGAAAACAAAAGTGCAAAACACCAGAAGGTGAGAAGCCAAGAAGAAAAGAACAAACGGTGACAGCTAAAAGTCAAATCCAGAACAGAAGGCTCAAACTGAGATCTTTTGACTATTTCAAAATAAAAGTCAGGAACCTAAAAGAAGACAACATTAATTGAAAAACTAGTAAGAATAGTTTTTTAAAAAAATCCATGGTAGGTAGGCATCAATATAATAGACCCCCAGGAAAAGAGAGAAACAGAAAAAGGAAGGAAGGCCCACATGCATGAGGAGCTGGGGAGCGGACAAAAAGGGCAGCAGAAGAGGACCCAGAAAAAAGTTCAGGAGGGAACAAAGGGGCAAATTTTTCAGTAAAAACCCAAACACTGCCCTATCCCTTAGAGATTTTACAAGGAATCCAACAGCATGTTCCCACAATGCTGCAACTCTGGAAGCTTTCTCAAGAAGGTCATCTTCCTCTCCCTCCATGGGTGTCAGTATTTTGTTTGACAAATGGGTAAGAATTAGAAGGAGAAGGAAAGTAGCAACCCAAGAAGAAAAGACCGTTATGTTAATGTGCTCTCCTGGAATGGAAAAGAATATATCTAACTTCAATTTTTTCATAAAATAATTATGGCAAAAGCCTCCATTGATCTTAAAATCCTATTTCATCTGAGGAACTGTAAGTCAACACAGCTTTGTTTCTTTAATGGAAAGATGTTTAGACGTATATTATACTTAAAAGAATGCTTTAATATTAAAGTAGAACTTTGTTATTTAATCATGCTATGGTGTTCAACATGGTTACTTGTCACCATTTTGCAACTCAGAGTATTTTTCAAGAAAAAAACTCATTTAAAAAAAAAAAAATCAATGCACTTGTAAATTGTGTTCTGGTGTACCAGCTCTTGTTATCTTTGGAATTAGAAGGGCCCAGAATTTTGTCTTAGAGGAAAGTAAAACTAAAAAGAAACAATGTTTTGTTAAAAAAAGAAAAGAACAACAACAGCGACAAAACCATACATAGCTTACCATTTTTTTGACTTCAGCCGGGGAGGAGGGTTTCTGGGAATGAGAAACAGTGCTCTCATTGGATGCATGTCACAGAGAGCTGGGGAGAGGAGACGACTGGGTCAGTACGGCACTTATTTCTCTCATTCTTGACTTCTAGGGCTCACTCATCAATAACATCAAATGCTTTGGCCCATCATCTGATTGATACGCTTCATATCAAGCAGTCTAGACACCTAGCTATGAACTGTAGGGCATACCTTGAAGTTCATTTATAAACAGCAAAATAGGAGGACGGGAGCAACAAGAAGAATATACCATTTCAAATAGACACTGCAAAGTTTTCATAAACCAAAGTCTTCAAAGAATTAACACAAGTTTTTAAGTCATCTGTAAATTACAATGAAAATGACTATATTTTCATAGGGTTGTTGTAGGGATCTTGTAAATGCCTTTACACAATGCCAGGAACAGAGTAAGCACAATTAAGCCTTCCAAAAAAGTTAACTGCGTGCTGTTATAGCTAGTATTACTATGAAAGAGCACAAATGTGAGTATCAAATGAATTGTTTAATTCTATGGAATTACTATTTGTATTCCTATCACTTGCCCCAGTAGAGGTGTGTTAGGCACACATGTACATATTAATTTGTCACCAGAGGCAATGTGCATTTTCATGTGTTTTTTTTTTACCTTCAAGAGAATCTTACAAGGTACCTGGGAAATGGGGGCTGGAGAAGCAGACAATACTATTCCCATTGTGAAAGAAAACTGAGACAAAGGATCAAGCAGTACTTCCCTGTCTCAACTTCTTAGAGGGAAACACAAGAGAACATACAGTGTTGAAGGCAGACATCCACTTCTATATAGCAAACTGATTTTCAGCTGTCAGCTGTTTCATTCATTCAACAAGTATTTATTCGGCAACAACCATGTGCCAGGTAGTTACATATTCTTTGTGCATACCACTTTTTAGGCGGACCAGCAGAAAATGCTGGAATTTTTTTTCCTTTGTTCTCTGTAATTCTACCCATCTCTGATCAACAGTCAATTTTAAGAAGTTTTTCATTAACATAATCCAAAAGAGAAACAAAACACTCAAAAAATTTCAGTTAAAACACACACAAATTATTCTACAGATAAAAAGTTATGCCTCTATTTGTAAAGTCAAAACTTAAGTAATACTAAGATTTCATGTGTCAGGACCAGTTCTGTTGAATATTAAGTTTAAAATGTAAAAAGAAAAATGACAATTTATTATCTCATTTCAGCATATCAGGTCACACATGTGAATACAACTTAAAAAAAAAAAAGAAAATGTGGCCTACAGACTTCCTAAAGATCTCCAGAAGGAAAAGTAGTTGCCAAGAATTCTTTTTATATCTAAAACTACTGTATCTGTGATTCCTTCATCTAAACACTCCACCAGAAATGCCTTTATCCATGCAGCTATTCTTTCTGAAGTATGGGAACGGTTTTAAGTCACAGGTAACACCTGGACTAAAAAGGAAAGACAGTTACTTACGGGGAGCACCTTCTGCCATCTCAATGGCGGTAATGCCACAAGACCAAAGGTCACTCTGCAAAAATAAACACCATGTTATGGATCCTACAGAGCTACAAAGGCACTCAACTTACATTCCTGGCAATTTATACAATTTTGGTGCATTAACCAAAAGAGAGTTTTCCAGGAAATTAAAAGCACATAAACATTTGTAGAATATCCTACAAATGAACGAATAAATGAATGACAAAAGATAAAGTTGATTAATTAAAACCACTCATATCTACAAATGAAACGGAGAAGGCCTACTTAAAAGCCACTCTCTAAATGCCCAGTGCGTGGTCAGCTGTTCAGTATGTTTCTTCATTTATTTATAAGCATCCAACAGTTAGACTTCCAGCCCAGATTTATATTTATTTTTACGTTTTTTGTCAATAACTCGAAACTAATTAAGATTTTATGTGAGTAAAGGTCAGAAAGCATTCTTGACACAAGTGCAGCACTGAGCTCACATATCTACTGTGACTCACTAGCTGGCATCACGCTACCGAGCACCTTCACCCTTCCTTCAAATCAAACGGTAACCTGGTTCTCGGGCATGGAATCTTGTCCTTCTGATTCCTCTGAGGTATTAAATTTAAAATGTGAATTAAACTTTACTTCCTACTCAAATATAAATTCCACGAGGGCAGGAATTTTTGTCTGTTTTATTAACATTTTGTCACATTTAGAAACCGAATATATCCAGTAGGCACTCAATAAACATTGGCTGATGGAACAAAAGTCTTATTGGGTGATAGTTCTTAAAATCCAAAAGAGAATTTTTTTAAAAAAGTATCCAAGGACAGTTATTGTCATTAGCTTATGTGCTATCCTAAGCAAGGAATTACTGAAAGTTGCTTGGTTTAAGAGTTTTGTAAATAACCTATAATTACATTACAAAGTTCAGACCCTTATGTTTGAATCCAAGAATAAAGACAGGCCCCTGAATTCTTTCCCTGTTGACGCGCAGTTTTCTGCACCACCAGGGTGCAAGGGTTCTCACTACCCTGTCCCAGTGATACCCCTGGCAGCATAGGGGTGGATGAGCAGCACTACACATCCGCTGGTGTGAGGCAGAGCCCCCACCTCCTGGGAGGTGATCTTGCGAGGTTTTCCTTGACACTAGCTGAGCCATTCCCGGATACAGAAAACAAGCAAAATGATATTACAAAGAATTCGTCAGACATATCTAGAGGATATGACATTTCACAACAGGCCCAGCCTCTTCAGCAAGTAACATACACGGAAAAAAAAAAAGGGCAAGAGGTATTCTAGATGAAAAGAGACTCGATGACTGAACAAATACACTTTCTTGTCCTGCATTACATACTGGTTTGGACAAACCAGCTAAGTCTCATTATAAACTTTGCATTAAGGAATTATTTTTATTCACTTAGGTGTGGCAATATTTTGGGTATGCTAGAAACCATTTTCAAATTTTAGAGACATGTAATATCATATTAAAAAGTAAAAAGTCGGCCTGGCACGGTGGCTCAAGCCTGTAATCCTAGCACTTTGGGGGGCCAAGGTAGGAGGATTGCCTAAGCCCGAAGGATCAAGACCAGCCTGGGCAACATGGTGAGACCTCGTCTCTACAGTAAGTCAAAAAATTGGCCAGGCGTGGTAACGTTCGCTTGTAGTTCCGGCTACTTGCAAGGCTGAGGCAGAAGGATCTCCGGAGTTCAGCAGACTGACATTAGAGTGGCCGTGAGCATGCCACTGCACTCCAGCCTGGGTGATGGAATAAGACTCCAACTCAAAAAAAAAAAAAGTAAAAAATCATAAAGTGTAATCTATTTTAAAATACTTCCACATTAAAAAAATAATAATAAAAATTCCTCTGCATGCTAGGCTTAAATTAAGCTTCATTAATTGGGAATTTATAGAAGGAATTAAAATACAGTAGAGATTATTAAAATATAAACTCGATTTGTAATATTAATAGGTACATTACCTACTCTGGTTCATTTAATTAAAGCAAGGGTTTTTTGTTAGCCTTTTTTCCCCAAATATTTTTGTAAACATAGTCAACCTGAGTCTGATCTCAAATATCAATTTTACAATTAGATAAAAAAGGTGCGTTATTAATTCAAGTCTCTAGAGGTCACTCTAATAATTCAAATATATTTGTATACCAAATCAAAGCTGTAAAGCTCTTTAACAATAACTCTAAATATATTTTAAATATATATATTTGGTTCTAATATATTTATCAAGTCAAAATTTTTAAAAAGACAGCCAACAGGGATGAAAGCATTTAATTTGTGCATGATGAAAAGTTCTAGGTACAACAATGTTTTTCAGACTGCCCTGAAACTAGTGTACTCCTTAGTAAGAAAATACGGACAAAAAAGCATCTAAACACCATCCTGGAAAATTTGCACCTGAAATGGGTTGCCCAGGACTTCCTCACTGAAAAGCAGGCAGGGACAAGGGGAGTGTAAATTGTGAGCAAAGCCTTCATCCCTTAGGAATGTCGGCAGCCCAGCAAAGGCACACAAAGCAGATGCTTCTTTCTTACTCTGTAGTCATAGGTGGCGTCTGGGTTCTCGTCACAGGCAATGACCTCAGGAGCCATCCAGTACGGAGTGCCTATAAACGTATTTCTCCGCCCTACTGTCCTGTCCAGCTGTGCACTCACACCAAAATCAACTGTGGAAGGAAGAGAAAGAAAAAAGTGAAACATAATTAACAAACAAGACAAATATAAAGAAGAGATGTCTTCACAGTAAACTAAAACAGCAGTGCTTCATGAATCTGCAATCGTCCACAGGGCAGAAGTAAAGCCACCAAGACTGTGAGATCCTCTACAAGTCTGCAAACTCCTGGGAGGTCTGGACTCAGCCACCTCCTTCAGCTTCCCTGACAGTGACCAGCAGAGGGCTTCTTGGATGAATGCCTTCTTTAGTGCTTTCCGAAAACACTCCTGCCTCAAGCAAAATCAAGTTAACCCCAAGTTCAGAAGAAGGGACTGAGACCCACTTGACTTAGCTTCTTAAGCGGGCTAATAACCATATAAAGACAAGAAATCCATAGAGACTTTCACAGAAAGAACACAGTACTATGTTCAATAAGGAAAATGGAGCTACGTTGCAAATATGCAAAGAACATCCCCCAAAGCACCTGGGACTTCTGCTGATTTTTCAGAGGAACTTCTATATCCCACCCCATTTAATGGTACGGTGGTCCAGAAGAAAGTTCAAAGATGGGAGCAGGGTTGGCGTGATCTTCAGTGGAACAATTGCCAGTCAGGACCTGCCAACAGCATCACCGCACACTCCGTCATTCCCTCAGCAGGAGCGAGCAAAAACAGAGGAGCTGGTGCAAAAGGGCCTAGGACGTGCTGAACGATCCACAGGGCAGATTCAACTTGTGTGTGCAGAACATGCTCAGCAAATGGCCTAGCCAAGGCGAGGACTCGCTCGCTGAACACTTCTCGAGACAGACACATGGGCCGTGAGTCAGCGCAGAAAGCCTAAGCAAGTTTCACAGCAGCAAGGAAGGACACAGCAAGTCTTCACTACGTGATTACTCAGGAACTATTATGTCTTCACAGGCCTAGCCAGATGCCAGTGCAGGGAATACACACACAGCTCACTCTGTGTCAGGTATGAGAGCAATGTGTTTCCTCTCTTAGCTGTGAGAGAAGTTTCCAGTCAGGCAGACTATTCCCCATAGAAGACCAATGAACATAAATAAGCATTATGCAAGAAAGCAACGATGAAAGCTTTATCTTTAAATATGACAAATGTGCCAATGATTTTTGAAAGAAAGGTGGACAAGACCTACATAAGTATAAAGAATTTTTCTTGTGATGCCTTAGTGGAGGAAAAATTAAAGCAAATTCTGTTTAAAAATTTGACACAATCTGACACAATCATGATATGAAAGTGGGATGAGAACAAGATCAGACCCAGCTAAAGGAAGCAAGAAATATAGAAGAACCACTATAAAATCATCTCAGGAAGACACAATGGGCTGTACCTATCCATCCACGCAGAAATTTACCAAGTTCCTCCCACACTGATGTCACTATGCTAGGAGCTGGAGAAGAATACACTAGTGAATAGACACCTACAGCTGCTGCATTTCTGGAACTTATGTTCTGGTAAAGGAGACAGAAATACAATTAAACAAATAACTACAAATTACAAACAGCACTACTATGAAGAAAATAAGCAGCAGGGCCCAAGACAGAGCAGAGGGCCAGAGAAGGCCCCCTGAAAACGAGGAAAAAATTGTGACTTCAAAACTGAAGTCAAGTATTTCTAATGAGGAAACAGTATATGCAGACTCCAAGTCAAGATCCAAGAAGTTAAAAAAATGACAGTGACTGGGAAAAAAGAAGCAAGAATGTCATAAAATGAGGTAAGAAGAGTAGCCAGGGTCAGGTTCTACATGGTTTTTTATGGGCCAGGGTAAGAAATGTGGACTTAATCCAAAGTAAAACAGGAAGCCACTAGAGTCTTTCAGCAGGAAAGGGACATGGTCTGCTGCTATACAGAGAACACAGCAGAAGGGAGAAGCATGGGAGGAAGGCGGTTGGAGCCAGCCTGAGCAATAAGCCCTGTTCCCACATTCTTAAGTGGAACAGAAACAAAACACGGGTAACAGACTGAACTTTCAGTCCAATACAAATAGGCAGGAAGTGTTTCTGGACTGTGCCAGGGGCAAGTATCAGCCATCACATACCAAGTTTCACCTCTGCATTCTCAGTCAGCAATACGTTCTGGCCTTTGATATCCCGGTGAATCACATGATGAATGTGAAGATGTGCTAGTCCCTGAAAGGGAGAGACAGATCTGAATTTTAGTTCTTTACCACGACAAATAAACAGCCAGGAACCCCTTCTGTTACAAGGTGCACCTGGGGGCCAAAAGTTTTTGTGAACTCTTCTTGGCACATAAAAGACACTATTAATGCATTCCCGGGAAGACACCACCGGTAATACCACACACAGAAAGAAGACCTTCCAGTCCCCACCTTCTCTGGAGCAAGTCCCCATGTGAGCAACATTACCACTTTCTAGCTGTACCTTTAAGATATACTTTAGATTACCATCTGCAGTTTCTCTACTATAATTTGTGCTATTTGTGTACAGGGTGGTTCCTTTCCCACGCTAAACATCTATCTTTCAGAGTGTGACCCCGTAGGCATTTCTGAACTGGACACATATCTCAAGGGAAAAGGGAGGAGCTAGAGAGAGCTTTAAAATACGGCCCTTCAACACTGGCTAGTCTTCCTACCACACTGCTAAGTGCTGATCAATCCCACCTCCATCCCAAGGCTAAAACTATTTTACTGCCCAAAGAGCCTTGTGTTCAAATAAAATGTCTTTCTTTCCCAAGGAAACAAACCCTAGTGGGCATACACCACTTTTTGATGACTTTGTATCTGGAATGAAGCCCAAAAGTATGTCTCTTACAAAAGGTGGTGGAAGAACAAAAACATATGTTTCATCCAAATACAGTCCAAATGACAGCAATGCATCATTCTCACAACTCACTTACTTGCTCTGTCCTGAGCCAGAGAAGCCAAATTGATAACTTGCCTTCGTAAGACACAAGTAAACTATTTGGTCTAAATGTTTTAATCCAAAAAGGGTAGATTAAAGGTAAAGATTTATTTTATTTTCCTGTTTAAATTTTTTGTATGAGGCTTTATCGCTAAAATTACTTTGGAAGATATGAATTAAATTTAAAAACTTAAACAAATGGAAAAATACTCCATGCTCATGGACTGGAAGGAAAAAAATTTAAGAGCTGCTCTAGAACACTAATTTTCTAACACAGGGAGTTTCTAAACATTCATTTACTATTCTGCCTGTGAAACAAAATAATGCTTCCTTGACGGCTGTTTATTTTTCGCAACACAGGATATGCAGCATTATACCACAAAGCACTGACTGGAGGAAAGAGCCCTAAAAATGCGTGGCACCGTGGTGCCATAGTTAGAAACCAAGTCCCTCCTTTCAGCACGGCATAACTGCAAACAGCGAAAGGAGAGACCACAAAAATGTAGCTTCCCTGATTCTTCCATAATTCCTACTTCTATTCAGTTCATTTTGGTTCTCTAACTTGCACAAACCTCCTCCTTACACTTTTACAGGATTATCTTAGCAACAAATGTAGGCACCCACATCCTCTCAAAGAAATATGGCTTGTACACAGCAAGTGTAAGAAACCATGCCCATGTCCCTGCTCCTATTGCTATAGGATCACTGCTTCTGCAGGGAAACTGCTTCAGGTGTGTCTAACAGCTCTGTAACAATGTTAACTTGAGTTATGACTATTCTGAACAATGAGTACACTTTTCCTGCATGAGGTACCTGAGAATGTGTGCACGCGCGCGCGCACTGCACCTGCCTGTACTTACACACTCAGTAAGCACTCCATCCTAGAGCAAGTGAATCAATGTTTCTAAACTAGGAAACATTTTTTTCTTTTGCTGTATCTCATTCCTGGACACAGTACAAAGGAGCAGTCAAAGGCAGTCCCTTAGTCTTGGTTACGGAAAGCTCTAAGCTCCCATACACACGATGAAAACAGGTTTCAAGCAAAATGAGAACACCGCTGTGTGGAACATAAACATGGAAGTGGGCTGAGGACACACTGGCTTTGCTGGTAAGCCTCTTGGTCCAGAGGGTTTCAGTGGGCTGGCCCAAGAAAACAATTCTACTGATGTCTGAGGCCTACACGTCAATGACTCTCACCATTTTGAGGATCTTAAAGAAATGTCTCCATCCAGCACCAACTAAGGACTGAGGAGAAGTCCTGCCACTAGAAAAACTACCTACCCCCAACTGTGTCTGAGAACCCAAGGTGTCTGCCTGGAGGCAGCTGCCTCACTTGCCCATGAATCCCCACCTCCAGCTTACCATCTTGCTTTTTTCTTTACCAAAACCAACTTCTAGTAACTCCTCTAATAAACATACACTAGTGTGTGACACACTAATTCTCCAAGGTATTTGCTTCTGTTGGTTAATAATTTAAACTTTTGTCACAAAGAAAAACTTGCATCCTAAATGAGATGCAAGTGAAGGAAGCTCTTGTTGTAGAAGCCCACTGAGGTGAAAATGTTTGCTGCATCTCAAAAAGGTGCCCATTCACCTACCATACAAGTTGATGATGGGCCTCAAACAACCTGGGCTTCTTTTAAATGTTTCATGACCAATGATGGAAAATGGTTACATATACATTGACATGTGATGGCAAACAATGCTTCTTTCCCTGTATAGAAACATGTAAATTGTCTTTGATGGCTAAATATGTTTGATGCCTCAAACACTATGCTAAAAGCTAGTTCTCTGCTTGAGAAATCCCACATTGGAATTATAAGAAAGAAAGGTATGTGTATGTACATTACATATCTATATTACTCTAAAATTACTTGCCAGTTTTCTAAATGGCTGCAAATAACATCAAACATAAGAATGAGATTTTTTAAAACATTTTAAATTTATTTATTTTAAAGATGTGGGGCACCATTCAGGATTAGGTACATAAGCGGCCATTTTACAAGTAAACTCTGGATCACCCTTTGGTTCCCATTTCACCTGGTTTGAGATTATGTACCCTTATTGATGTTATGTGCTCCCCCCTCCACCCACAGCAATTTCCTGCTACTGCCAATCCCTTTCTTATAGTATTATGATAAATGTTCAGGGTTCGCTTATAAGTGAGCACACGTGGCACTCAGTTCTTTTTTTCTGTGATAGATCACTCAGTATTATAGAATCTAAATCTATACAAATTGCTGCAAAGTCCATAACTTTATCCTTCTTTATGGCTGCATGGTTTTTCATTGTGTGTATGTACCACATTTTAAAAATCCAGTCCAGTTTTGATGGGCAGCACAGTTGGTTCCATGTTTTTGCTACTGTGAATAGGGCTGCAATAAACATGCATGTGCAGGTATCTTTTTCATAAAACGATTTGAGTTCCTCTGGGTATATTGCCAGATGGGGGATTGCTGGGTCATATGGAAGGTTGAGTTTTAGAATCTTGGGGAATCACCACACTGTTTTGCACAGAAGATATACTAGTTTACACTCCCACCAACACTGTAGAAGCATTCCCTTTTCTCCGCATCGCATCCTCTCCAGCATTTGTTGTTTTGGGTTTTTGATGATGGTCATCCTGTCTGGAGTTAGGTGGTATCTCAATGTGGTTTTTAATTTACATTTCTTTGATGATTAGTGAGGCTGAACTTTTTTAATGTATCTGTTAGCCGCTTCATACGTCTTCTTTTGAGAAGTATCTATTCATAGCTTTTGCCCACTTTTTAATAGGGCTGCTTGTTTTTTTCCTTTCGGCACGTTTGAGTTACTTTGACTTTTTCTTCATAAATATTGCAACAGATTCTAACAGCTAATGCCAAAATCCACAAGAAGACTTTGAAAAATAGCATTCAGCACCATTAATATTGATGTATAAGCTTATACACAGAACTCCTACAAAAACAATAGTTATAGCTGGGGACCATGGCTCATTCCTGTAATCCCAGCACTTTGGGAGGCTGAGGTAAGCGGACTGCCTGAGTCCAGGGGTTCAAGACCAGCCTGGGCAACTTGGCGAGACCTTGTCTCTACCGTAAATCCAAAAATTAGTCAGGTGTAGTGGCGCATGCCTGTAGTTCCAGCTACTTGGAAGGCTGAGGCGGAAGGACTGCCTGAGCCCAGCAGGTTGAAGCTGTGGTGGCCATAAGCATGCCAGGGCACTCCAGTCTAGGAAACAGAGTGAGACTCTGACTCAAAAAAAAAAAAAAGTTATAGAAATTATTTATCTTCCCCCTCTACTCTGGTTTACATTGTAATTCCAAAGGAAAGCTGCCAGTAGGTATGTTGCAATGACCTAGAAGGTGAATTTAGAAAAATATAGAAAAGCTATTGTTTGTTCAAGTCCACCATCTTTAGATACTTGCTGGAGTCAAATTATGACAGGCCAGGTACGGTGGCCCTGTAATCCCAGCACTTTGGGGGGCTGAAGTGAGGGGATTATCTGAGCCCATAGGCTCAATACCAGCCTGGGCAACTTGGAGAGACCTCATCTCTACAATAAATAAAAATTTTTTAAAAATTAGTTGGGTATGGTAGTGTGCACCTGTAGTTCCAGTTACTTGGAAGGCTGAGGCTAAAAGATTGCCTGAGTCCAGCAGGTCAATGCTGGTGTGGCCGTGAGCATGCCATTGCACTCCAGCCTGGATAACAGAGTAAGACTCCAACTCAAAAAAAAAAAAAAAAGGCCAGGCACGGTGGCTCAAGCCTGTAAGGTGGCTCAAGCCTATAATCGCAGCATTTTGGGAGGTTAAGGTGAGGGGATTGCCTGAGCCCGCAGGTTTGAGAACAGCCTGGGCAACTTGGCGAGACCTCATTTCTATAACAGATAAAAAAATTAGGCAGGGATAGGCGGCTCAGTCTATAATCCCCAGCACTTTGGGAAGCTAAGCCTGGTGGATTGCCTGAGCCCGCGGGTTCAAGACCAGTCTGGGAAACTTGGCGAGACCTCACATACAAAATAAATCAAAAATTAGTCGGGTATGGTAGTGCACACCTGTAGTTCTGGTTACTTGGAAGGCTGAGGCGGAAGGATCGCCTGAACCCAACAGGTTGACAGCGGGGTGGTCATCAGCATGCTGCTGACTCCAGCTTGTGCAACAGAGGAGACTCCAACTCAAAAAAAAAAATTATGATGCAGCTTAAACTACCAAAGCTATACAGAATCTTGGCAGTCAAAGAGGATTAATCTATATGTGTATATTAATGCAAAGAAATACCCGGGGCTAGGAACATGAAAAAGAAGGCACAAGACCACGAGAGGGGCACTGCAGCCCCGTTTGTCTTACCCTCAGGATTTCTCTGGAGATGTAAGCAATCCAGTCTTCTTTGAGTGTGTTCCCTTTGGTGTTCTTCACCAGGTCTGTAATGGACCCAGCTCCACAGAACTCCATAACAAGCTACAAGGCAGATAAGACAGGTATCTAGTATATCCCAGAGTTCATTACACAGCCTAGAGATGTCAAAAAACAAAACAAAACAAAACCAGTCTAACTGCCACGCCCCCTTTATCCTACAGACCTGGACATGGGGTCACCTTGGAGGCACTCAAATACCTGTGAGTTCATTTCATAGTCCAATATATTCGCTATGTATATCCGGTCCACGAAACTAAGTGTGCCTGACATCTACAGCACACCCCAGCGTCATGGTTCTGAGGTGCTCACTTTCTCTCAAAAGCACATGGGTATAGAAGGAACATTTTGTTTTTCATCATATCCCAATTATCAAAAATCTGCCTCAAATACTCTCTCATACTCTTTCTCATTTTGCCTAAAAACTGTTCCATTTTTCACACATTATAATCCTCAAACTATTTTATATTAACTGAGTTTAACACAAAAGAAAAACGTTATTTTTAAACAGTTAACCCAATTTTTAAAAAATGCACTATTTACAATATCTAAATGTTTGAACAATATGATCACAATGATACGTTTAAAGCATCTAATTAAACTGAATTGAGTTACTCTAACATGTTAATAATGGCTGGGTGTGGTGGCTCACGCCTGTAACCCCAGCACTTGGGGAGGCAAAGGCAAGAAGATTGCCTGAGCCCAGGGGTTTGAGACCAGCCTGGGCAACTTGGCAAGATTTCGTCTCTACAGTTAAAAAAAAAATTAGCCAGGTATGGTGGCACACACCTGTAGTTCTAGCTACTTGGAAGGCTGAGGCAGAAGGATTGCTTAAGCTCATACTTGGAAGTATGAGGCTGAGGTGGCTGTAAGTGTGCCACTGTGCTCCAGTGTGGGTGACAGAGTAAGACTCTGACTCATAAAAAAACAAAAAGCTAATAATTATGATTAGATTTGGGTAATGGTGATATGGGTAATTTTTTTCCTTTTAATTTTGCAAATGTTTTCTTTTAAGAAAAACATCAGGAAAAGTCTTAACCTATCTCCTTGCTTTGTAAGTTCAATACCTTGAGCATAACTAATATGACAACCACAGGTCCAACAGTGTTTCAAAGTCATCATTTTGAATGTGTTCAAAAAGAGATAAAGTTGAATGTTTCAATATCAGAAGTTTCCCCAGAGTTTACTGTTTTAATTAGCTACTATCATTAATGTTATTAAGTTACTGACAGAAGTTTGTTTTTTTGAAATGTCTCACTTCCAGGTGGGAAGAAAAGATGCAAATAATTGAACCTTCATATTAAGTGGTTCTCATGAAGTTATTTTATTGCTTTCAAACTCCTAATTTTCATGCTATTTGGTTACAATTCCCTCTAGAAGGTGCCTTTTATTTCTGAAACACAAAGTTAACTTTGTTTATGCAACGTGAAATCAACACCAAAATAAACATTCAGCGGTTCTTCGCCAAGAGACACAGGCCAAGGAAGTCTTCAGAATTTACCAGCCACTGCCCCCCTTCATTGCTTTTCTTTCCTCTCCCCGCTCCAGTCCTCAATACCCTTAATGATACCACCCCAGAGGAAAGTCCACAGTGAGCAAGAAACATCTGCCTACCCAGAGTTGGTCATCATGTCCTGGAGGGCTCTTCTTAATGAAAGCACCGTAATATGTCGCAATATTTCTATGATGAGAATATTTCTTCAGCATGTTTATCTCCAGTTTGATTTCTTCCTCTTCATCCTGAAGAATGACAATAACATGTGTGGCTACTGAATGATGGGCACGCCTTTACTTTCCCCACACACATACAGCAGTGAAAGAGAGGAACACAAGCTCCCAGTCTCCCCATAGCAGGGGCACATGTAAATTCACTTTATCTTCTTGTCAGCAACTGGGCGTCACAGAGGACTCATTCTGAGCAGTGTGATTACAGGCTACACAAGAAGAGCACCAAGCGCAGGAGGTGGGATGGACACGGGCTGGGAGCAGCAGGGACCGTGAGGTGAGCGGAGAGTCAGCCGGCTCTCCCCACTGGGACCTAAGGTAACTCACTCCACTTCTCTGAACTTCGATTTGCTCATCTGTGAAAGCGGAACCAAAATGGGAAATGACTGACACTATTTCAACGAATCACTAGAAAAGGCCATTTCTTCTCTGAAAACATTTGCAAATACAAGTCATCTGGTCCACCTAAGGCCAGAAAAGGTTCGCCTCTAACAACCCCACACAACAGTGCCCCCTCTAATGCCACAGGCAGATGACTGGCGATGAATACAGGCCCACAAAGCAGCTCCTTGATGTGAACGCACCTGAAAAGAGGTTCAGGTGAGTCCAGCAAGCCCCAGTCAGAAAACATCACTCAGCAGTTGTGTAAGAGTTGGTTCCTCCCCTAGTCTCATGGTATATTAAAGTAAGGTAAGCAGAGGAAGAAACTCAGAGTTTATGTGAGAAGATGGGGGAGGGGGATAAAGGAAACGAGGGTGACACAGGTCTGGAAAACAAATACAAGATGCCCTTGTGAATGACGCGGGCTGAAAAGTCTGTGGTCTCTGCCTCTCTCTCGTAAACACCTAGGGAGGAAACTCTGCACCAGCCAGCGTGGGCATTCTGCTCCATGTTGCACAAATGACACACAACTTGCAAAGAGTCGGGGTAAGGAAGATTTCCATCACAGTCAACGTGAGAATGAAGGGAAACAGAGTCGGAGTGAGAATGAAGAGAGACTGTGCAGGAAAAGAGAAAACATGCTTGGTTAGAAAAGAACAGTGTAAGATCTCTGAGAAAAATCTAATGACCAGATCACTAGAATTCCCTCCACTGCATGTATTTTCAAAAGTAAAAGATGGCAGGTTCCCTAAAACTTCCTTACTTTTCTACACTGATGCACTCATTTCACTTATAGCTGTTGTTCTTTCCTCTTCAGGCAAGACTAGGAGTTTCTAAGTAGACTATCTAGATGGGTGTGTGCACGAGCTACAAAGAGCACATGCACAAGCACACACAACTTTAAAGAAGTCCACTGCTTTAGCCTAGCACTCCAGAACCACTCTTAAGGTACTGCAGACCAAAAAGAAGCTCGATTTGCAAATGTTATACTTTAAGATAAAAGCTGCAACATTGTTCAATAGATACTAGTGATGAGACTAGAAGGGGGTAAAAACGTCTTTTTAAAATACAAATTTCAGTTGTGCATTACTGTTTTAAGAAAAAAAACAAGACATTAAGTCCTCTTAGAACAGTGATTCTCAAGATGGTGGATTTCCAGCTCAGTTCCAAGACATAAACATTGGAATATTATGGTACAGCCATGCACCACACACTTCAGTCAATGAAGGGGGACACACACACAACTGTGATCCCATAAGATTATGAAGTTTAAAAATGCCTATCACCTAGTGACACTGTAGCCTTCATAACATTACAGCACAATATACACATACTTTGTGGCTATGTTGGTATGAACACTGAGCTGCCAGTCATGAAAATCCAGCCCATAAAATTATGTGTAGTATATAATACCTGACAATAATAATAAACAACTTTGTTACTGGCTTAGGTATTTACTATATTATACTTTTTATTGTTATTTTAGAGTACAATCCTACTTATTTTGGAGGAAAAACAGCTGTAAAACAGACTCAGAAGTGTCCTTCAGGTGTTCCAGAAGCAATTGTTATCCTAGGAGATGACAGCTTCACACTTGTTACTCACCTGAAGACCTTCCAACAGGACAAAATGTGGAGGTGGAAGACAGTAATACTGATGATCCTGACCCTGTGTAGGCCTAGGCTCATGTGTGTGTGTGTCTTACTTTTTAATTTTAAAGTTCAAAAAGTAAAATAAATATATATAAGTATATCTATATATAAATATATATATCTAATTTTTATACAGCTGTGCAATGTTTTTAAGCTAAGAGTTATTACAAAAGAATAAAAAGTTCTCAAAAATTCAAAAGCTTTATAAAGTAAAAAAAGTTATAATAAGCTAAAGGTAACTTATTATTAAAGAAAAAAATATTTTTTATGGATTTAGTGTCACCTAAGTGTACAGTGTTTACAGACTTCAAAAGAGCATGGCGATGTCAGAGGCCTTCCCATTCGCCTGCTCTTTCCTGACACAGGGCAACTCGCTCTCAACAGTACTTGGGGGTCGCTGAAAGGCCTCCTGGCCTGCCCAGGACAGCCTAATGAAGCCTGTCAGGATAGGCAGGCTCCCAAAAAAAGTCAGCACATGGCAATGGCCACAGACATGCCCGATGGAGAAGGCACGAGGTGTTCTTCCTGGGAAAGGCACGGGGCCTGCAGTCGGACAAGGCGTGCCCTGGAAAGCCCAACCTCCTGCTTTCTTTACACTGAGCTGCAGCTGGGTGAAGAGAGGTGAGCTGTCCGATTTTCTTCTTTTATCCAAAATCAGTAAACCTATAAGGATTTGGGGTATAAAGACTACACACAAAGAACAATACTGAACTTGAATTTTTTAAAGATCAAAACATTGATTTCAATTTTCTTCTTGCAGTAACAGCAGCCAATCGCTTCAGGCAGTATGTAAATTTTACTGAATTTTATTCAGACTTGTTTTATCAATCCATCTCTCACCCCTGCCTCACTCCAATCCCCATAGTTGCTAATTTATTCCCAGGGTCATTGTTCCCTATCACACTCTGCCAACAGGTTTTACTTGTTGACAGAAAGCAAATACTACTTAAAATTCTCCCATAAGAACCTTCCTGGGCAATAATTAAGAATTATGAGTATTTTTACTAATCTCCATCTATTTTTTTCTTTTAGTGACACAAACCAGTGTCTTCTAGGATCTAACTAGTTCATATTCTATTAGAAGAGCTGAGATCTTCATATGCACACTTGATATTTTCAGAGCTCGCTAAGTTAAAAATCAAGTACACATTTTAAAGTTCTTACAGGCTTAAATGTTCTGTCCACTGGGGTAAAAGACACTGAATATGCATATTGGTAAATATTATTGGCAAATTATCATGGCACAAGGTATTTCACTGAATCTTAAATGCCCCTGAACAAGAGACACATTATTTTATGTAATGAAAATATGACGCTCCATGAACCATAAGATACATTGTAACATCTTCAAAACTGGGCTGTATCTTACAATCAGGGAAATACAAGGACAGCATAAATACAATAAAGTCTGGCAACAGTTTTTCTAGTATAACTGAAATATCCAAATGTGATCTAGAAATACCGTGATCAGATCAGTGTCACTTGCCAGAGTATTTCTCAGCTCTTAAACAGTCAAGTCTTAAAAGCACATAAAACTAAAATCCAACAATACTGAGGGCAAATCACTGTCTCCTCTCAGATTTTGTTTTATGATAAAGTTTATATATACACTGAAAATTTCTTCTTTCTTTTATTATTTTTAAATAGACCAGTAATACACAACTTATAAAAAGGCAGTTAGCACTTGTAATTGTCATTTACTGTCTAATTATGAGTGCCCACGATAGAGAAAAAAAAATCAGAAAAACAGAATCTGCCAATGGCCTTGAACCAACTATAACTGGAATCCCAATTATGACTCAAGTTTATTATACAGTATTTTATGTTGTTTTTAGAGTTATGTTACCTCAGAATCAACTTCTGGGTATTAATCCCCCTTCAGTGATTAGTTAAAAACAAGTTTGGCGTCTCATTCCAACATTTAAATATATACACACATACCACCACCACTACCACTGAATCTCTCACTGATCTAAGATTACTCTGTGTCCTGCTGTGCATTTTTCTTTTAAAGCAGTACGTAGAACTGAAATCTGTATTTAAAAAGACATTTTAGGCCGGGCGCAGTGACTCACACCTACAATCCCAGCATTTTGGGAGGCTGAGGTGAGAGGACTGCCTGAGTCCATGGGTTCGAGACCAGCCTGGGCAACTTGGTGAGATCTCGTCTCTACAATAAATAAATAAAAATTAGCTAGGCGTGGTAGCGCGCACCTGTAGTTCTGGCTACTTGGAAGGCTGAGGTGGAAGGATCGCTGGAGCCCAGCAGGGCGAGGCTGCGGTGGCCAGGGAGCATGCGCCACTCCAGTCTGGGTGACAGAGTAAGACTCCAACTCAAAAAAAAAGGCATTTTATCCCCATCTGGTCTCATCATTTAGGCAAAAAAGATATAGCCGAAAACAGACCTGGCCAGCTAAAACTGAAATTTTAAAATAGCAACAAATTCCACATACGAAAAGAAAGTTGAATTGGCAAAACTGCATGAAGGAAGGTTCAACATCCCACGTGTCTGGGCTGAGCCCAAGCTACCCAGTCCTTCATGCTCTTCTTTAGGAGACTGCAAATATAAACAAATGAAAAAAATAAGAGCAACTTGAAACGAGAGAGAGGCATTTTTGGTGAGGAAAGGCAGGCTCCCTTTGGGGTTTCTCCAACGATGATGCAGCTGCTAGCCCCTCCCCCACCACACACTGATTTAATGCAGCTGATACCAATTAGCATTTTGGACCCTACCCAGGGGGAGCAAACTAGGTCTTTGTCTCAGGCTGGGATCAGACTAGGCAATGAGCTTTCAGTTGTCTCCCCAGGCTGTCAAAGGCTGAGTGGGGGAGGGGAGAACAGTGGTAATTTTCACAAGCAGCAATGATTTTGTAAATGAGTCATTTGACAAGCCCTGCCCACTCCACCATCTGAGGACACAGGAGTGCAGATCATTGGTGTTCTGTTGCCTGTTTTTTAATGACTCCTTAAAATGTTGTTCAAACCCTTGTTACCTAAATTTTCTCATTTCATCAAGACATCCTTAGTAACTGTGAGGAGGGACCTACAGACTTCAAATAAGTTAACTGGGATCCAAGAGAACTGGGAAATGTATGAGTGAATCATCTTTCACTTGGCATCCGTCTTTACAGAATTAAATGTCTACTTAGTGACAGCTGAATAAAAAGGGAAGGGCGACTGATTGTTCACTCTACCTTTGTTAGCTGGAGAGGACTGATGCAATTAAAGATACAAATACCTCTAGCAGATTTCAGCTCCAAAATGTACAAATGAATATACACTTAGAATGAAAATTTTTAAAAAACTAATTTACAAGTTTTAGTCAACTACAACCAAATCTTTTTTTATGTAACCATGAACTGGTGGACAAGTAAGACCAGATCACCTTTTACCTGACAAATTCCATTATATGAAAGTATTATTCAGTACCAAACCAAGTTGAAAGCAGCATAAAATTAATCAAATTTAATATTTCCAGACTCAAACAGACACATGAAAAAGTTATACAACTTAAATTCACTGACTATTCAACTAAACAGACATGAACACAACTATACAGGAAAGATTACAGAACAAAACTAAGGTTACAGGAGTAGGTCAAAAGGAAGGAGTTCTCTAAAATCAATCAGCCTCTCCCCAAGGATCAGTCAGTCCCGGATTACCAAAAACTAAACAAGGGTGCATGTATAATGAACATTTGTATACCTAACCCTGAATTGTACCCCACATCTTTAAAATAAATAAGAAAAATGAGATAATTAGCAGAACTAAAATGGAGATTAGACACTCCCGACAGCTTGCTCAAGATGAAACACTGTTTTGAACACATTTCAGACAAAAACACATCCTCTCTCTATTCTGCTACTGAATCAATGAACTTGTTCTGGGATTCCAAAGCCAAAGTACAATGGCTCAGAAGCCCTTAACCTGCTGTCTTCTCTAAATCATGATATAGAACCTTTAATAGACAAAACAAAATCCTCAGAGTGCTAGATCTCCTCCCTCTTCTACAAAGTTTGCCACTTGCTGAGTATTTCACTGAGATTGTATCAGTCAGCTGGTACCTAGAAATAATGTGTTAAAGAAGAGCATTACACAATGACACCATTCGCCTGGAAGAATGGGATGGGAGCAGGAAAGACAGCGAATAAAATTCATTCTATTTTTCTCAGCATCACTAACTCATCAACAACTTTAAGAGACAGGTGCTCCATGAATGATGCCAACACCCACAAAGACAAAATACATCTCTGTGCTAAGCCCCCACCAAAAGCACAACATGGCAAACAATGAATGTGGTGACCCTACTCAAAAAATAAAGTCAAATAAGACAGATTGTTATTTTTCTCTAGGACCCGAAAGGAATTGTTAGATTCTTCCAGTTTCTCATGATCAACATCCAGAAATTATAACAGCTGCCTTGCCAAGCCTCAACCTAGAGGACAAAACACCACGGGCGTAATCGTCTTCAATGACACAACTTGGAATGGTTCTTATTGGTACTTGATTTTAGAATTCATCTAGTTTCTCCCTCCATTGAGGAATCTCACACACACACACACACAGTATCTACTATTGGGGCTCCCAAAGCAGGACCTGAAACTCATGTCTAAATCAAGAGGGAAAATAGATCTACTACCAGCAAGCCCCAACGTGACCAAAATCAAATCCTGACCGAAAATCTTGATTGTACTCAAGCTTTTTATGAGACCAAAACTTTTTATTAAAAGACCAAAAAGTGAACGGTATTTCAAATACTCATAAAGTAACAAAGAGTATGTTCTTAACATCAACATTTTGCCATCCACAATACAAGGGTGCATGTACACTTTAGATAACTATGTACATATTTTAACGAATAGGGAATAAAAAAGAAGAAATGATAACAAAGATATCACTGGGTTACAGACACTGTTTTCTTTAATTTTCCTTATTTTCTACAGCTGGCATACGCTGCGTCCCCAATTTGGGGGGGGGGGGCAGTTTGGGGCAGAGGAGTGGGCCCCGTAAGAACTCACAATGAACTTTCTGGCAACTCACATCATCTACCTCCCTCTGTCCCTGGACGGAGGGTCCGCTCCCCTCCCTGCTGCTCTAGGGTCGCTGTCAATCTCCCGGCTTCGACCAATGGTCAGTTGTGCAAGGAGGCCCGTGAGAGGCTGAAGAACTGAGCCGTGCTGGCTAACCTGCCTTCACCCGGGTCAGCAGCACCCCCAGCCTCGGGCTTTAACTTCACGGCCGGTTCGTCCTCTTTGCTACAATGCACCCATGCAGACCCACAACTTCCCAAAACTGGTTCTTTACAGACTTAAGTCATTCTCGGAACAAAAGGAGAAGTGGAGAACTCATCAGGCTCTGTCTTCACTTTCCTGACCTGCCACGAGGTTCCTTAAGGAGAACCTTGCCTCAGTCCCTCATGCCAGTCGCAAACACCACGAAGCTTTCCACAGTGCAAGGGAGACTACCGTGCACATCGAGTACCGTGTTGCTTAAAACCCTAAAACAGGCCAAAATAGGGAATGGCAACAAGGAGTGCAGTCTAAAAGAGGTGTGACAGGACTACCTGCTTCTGCCCTTTGAGTTGAATCCACCTGTGCACTCACACACAACAGCGGTCCTGCTTACATATCCGACACAGCGAGCTGTAGATAAAGACCAGGCTCTGAAAAAAAGTCTTTTATAAGAAAGAATGAAGGGAACTTCTGCTCCCGGCTAAAACAAAGCATAAAGGCCAGATGATTGACCCTCTCACCTGAACAACCAAAATTGGACAAAATATATGACAGAGCTTAAAAGACATCAGGCAATGAAGAACAGTGATTCCGAAAGGATGGGAAACATGAGGCTCTACAACTGTTCCAGCTTAAAGTCTGGAGAGAGACTCCGAGTTTCAGGAAAGTCTCTGAGTTGAGATGGAGCTAAGAGTCTGGGGAGACCACAGCGAAGAGAGCTGCAGGACAGGATACCAGAGAGAGGGGCTACTCTCCAAGCAAGCTTCTTCGGAGATCTGCCATTCCCCTGAGGATTCCACAGAGCACTGTCAACACATCCCCATGTGGAAACCACCCGAGGTCAGAGAAAAAACCTAACCCCCCAAAGGATACCAAGGAACAGTACCCAGTGCTCACAAGAGCAGGGAGTAGAGCCTACTGCCACTGGATAGGCTGGAAAAACTCACCATTCACAAGATTCAGGAGGCTCCAGTGGCAATAGGTGGGGTAAACTGATCTGGCTCTGAAAACCTTTTTTTTTAAGATCAGAAAACATAGTTTGTTTAGAAAGTAAACGGGGGGAGGGAGGGAGAGGAGTTTCACCTTCCCAAGGTAGGGGAGGGAGCCAAAGCCAGGAAAGAAGGAAACAGCTGTGGCTCAAAGAGCACAGGGCCACACTGGAGTCTAGCAAGGCAACCACCGGAAAACAAACATTAAAAGGACCAAACTGTTTCCAAGTAACTAGCTGCAGCATCCCAGAACAAAGGTCAAGAATGTAATGAAAATATAAAATATTCATTACCCATTAAGGTAAAATTCACAATGCCTGGAATCTAATTAAAAATCACCAGGCATACAAAGAAGCTGGAACATACACTCATGAGGAGAAAAAAAAAAAATCAACCAAAACTAACCCAGAACTGACACAAATCACAGAGTTAGAGGACAAAAAAAGAAAAATTAATAAGCTACAACCTACACCTCTGTTGGTACCAATTATTTCTATAGGGCAAATGCCCACAAAGAAACTTACTTGAGACCCAAATTGTTTTATATGGTACATCAAATTAGAACCCAGTGCATTTAAAAAGCAACAATTTGGATTTACAGATGTTTCAATTCCTTAACCAGCGTGGCAGAGTGAAAAAGCCATCTGTTTCCATCTTCTCATCTCTAAAAGAATATAATCCTAATCATAAAAAAAAATTAAGTCACGAATAGGAAAAACAACAAAATTTGTGTTTAAAATCACCTTGCTTTTGATCAGTTCATTAAAATAATCTGTTTGATCTCAATTTTGATAAACAACTTACTAGTTCATGCATGAATCAAAAGCACAGACGCTGCCAAAATGAAGGAAGTAACTACTCTACAGATTGTATTTGGAGAGGCACTGTTTCTGGAAGGGGATAAGACGGGGGCAATGGTCAGTATTTGACAGAACTCAGTGATTTTCTAATTCTGACCTTGAGAATTTTTGCTGTGGCTCATGGTTTTACATTAATCTTTCCCTCATTCTTCCTGTCTCCTCCACCTTCTTAAGCTACCCCGATTCTGCTTACAAATTATTCTGGTATGTTTCATGAAACATCATAGTAGGTAAGTGAAAAAAAAAGAAAGAGAAATAAACAACAATCACCTATCTTTCAAAGGTCATGGTATTAAACCAAAATCAAGAGTACCTCCACCTAGCTCTTAATGATCCCTGGATAACAGAAAACTGCTATAGTGTGCCAATTATGACAACAACAAAATAAGCCTTGGCTGCAATGCATATATACTACCATTTTGTGACTTTCAAACAATTTCTTTGTGGATAGCCTGCGTATCTGGAAAGGGAGCCCCTCTTTCTTCTAAAGTGGCAGCTTCCATTCAAATTCAACTGAGTGACCTCTGCCTCACAGTTGACATGCCTGGAGAACTCTCTGGAAGATCCTCATAGGAACCACATACAAAGAATCATTCTTCATTCTAAGGATTCAAAGATGCTTTCCAAAGAAGTTACTCAAAAAGACATTTAAGTTCCACAGACTTGGGTAAAATGGAAAACAGAACCAAGATATTTGAATTTTTTTTTTTTTTGAGTTAGCGTCTCACTCTGTCACCCGGACTGGAGTGCAGTGGCCGCTCCCGGCCACCGCAGCCTCGACCTGCTGGGCTCCAGCGATCCTTCCGCCTCAGCCTTCCAAGTAGCTGGAACTACAGGCGCGCGCTACCACACCCGGCTGATTTTTGATTTATTGTAGAGATGAGGTCTCACCAAGTTGCCCAGGCAGGTCTCGAACCCGTGGGCTCAGGTAATCCACTCACCTCAGCCTCCCCAAGCAAGGGATTACAGGCTGAGCCACTGAGCCCAGCTGATATTTGCATTTTTAATAGACATCCTTTATTAAAAGATTTTAGGTGGCAAAATTCAGGTATGAGCATACATCTGGCAATATCATACTGCACCTACTCACATTCTCTGCAGAAGATGCAACAGAACAGCATATGTATAGAGCTCACTCCCAACACTTCTCACAGCTTCTAAAATCTGTGTGAATCATTTCTTAATATCGTGGTGTGGAACAAAACTATAGGATGGCCTTATAACAATGCCTTCTGCACTATACTAGTTACATAAGCACATCTTAACAAAATCCAAGGGGAAGTTTTGCTTTGAACCAAACCAGTATTTTCAGTTCTAGCCCACTGTATGAGTAGTCCCTCTGGGCAATGTCTTATTGGATTTATACTCTAGCCACAAAAATTCATAAAAATGTGTCCCATATCCTCCCTACTAGAGAAACCCCTTCCCCTCCAAAAGCCTCATCCCAGCTCTGTACCACAGCCACGCCAACAAGTCTCAAGCTTCAGAAGAACCTAGAAAGGCAAAGAAAAAACGCAGTAGCGTATAAATCACATGTTCTAGAATTCATAGCTTGTTCCACCCTGCAATTCTTAGTTTAGATGTACGCTCTCAATGAGAACACAGGCCCCAGAAAGCAGGGGCTTGATCTTGTTCATCACAGTGCATGACAGTGCCTGCCACACTAAATGTATTCAGTTGTATAATATGTGTGAGCTTTAAAAAAAAAAAAAGTAAATCCCTGAATCTCACTTTTCTTACACAGAAGATGTGGACTGTAATACTTTATAAAGCACTAATCTATTTTTAACAGGCAAGGCACAACCCAGGGTAGGTCAATGGTAAAATCAGGTAACATTCAAAGACATTTATGGTACCTAGCGTATAGTAGGTATTCACTGTGATTTCTGGAAAATAAACCATAATTATCTTTTGTACCATAAGCTAATTATAATTATCTTTTGCTCCATAAAAGAGCCAGATCTGGTGAACATGTGACTCCCTGGAATCACCTTTCCACTGGAAGCATGGGTAGACAGGCAATCAATATGGTGGCACACAATTGGCCAGGCTGGTCAACTCACTGCTGTGATAGGGTAAGAGGGATAAGAGGGCTGAGCAAGCATGCCAGACACCAAAATTGTCAACCACAGGGTAACCTACTTTCTCCCTGACAGTGATCAGCAGGTTAGGTCTATTGCTGAGGAATGATCAGCAATAGTGAGTCCTAACTATGTACGTTGTCTGTTCATACAAAGACAGAGAGAGAGACTATAGGTGCTCCTCTTGGAAAGGTGTAAAAGATTTCAAAAATTCACAAACACCAAAAAGAATGGGGAAGAAGAGAACCAATTATCTTCAACATGTGATTCAATTGGAAATAATACCACTAGTTGCTGAGATTAACATTATGTTCTCCAGAGTAATAAGAAACGTAACCACTACCATGGCCCCTCATACTGCTACAGCTTCGTTTTTAGTGTTTTCATTCTGAGACACATTCTAAACACAACACACACTACTGCTGATATTGAGTACTATTTGTTTTTCAAGAGAAAATAATTTTTCTTTCGATTTTGTTTTTTTAAGAAATATACACAGGATTATTGCCTAAAATATAAGTTTTATTTCATTAGGAATAAAAAGTGTCTTCCAAAAGATAAAGCTCTCATTTTATAGTGAAAGTCAATAATATAGGATTAATATAATCCAATTTAAACAGGCAAAATCTCCACAAATTCTGAAGGTGTTAAGTTGGCACTACTATTTTATCTTAAACTTGCTTCTTTTACCTCATTATAGTCCCCAACCAACCCATCCAATACCGTGGGCACATGGTATGCCAATTATTTAAAGCAAAGGAAAGATGTGGTTTTATTCTGGTTTTTTAAAGATCACCACTGTGAGTGATTAGCAACTTTTCTGCTAATAATCATTTTACACAGAACTTTAGGGCAGTCTACTATGTACGAGGGGGGACTAAAAAAAAAACCCAGAATTCTTTTTTGGAGGGTAGGCCCCTTATAGCACTGGTTTCCCCTGTTAGATAAGTGTGCTAGAAACCTCACAGCATCAGTGTATCAGCCAGTATTGTTGTGAGAGACTGCTTTCGGCTTCAGTGAATTTTTTTTTTTTTTTTTTTGTGGGGGAGAGGATTCTTTTACAGCATTTGCCCATTTCATGATGGGTGTTTTACAAGTATACCTGCCCACACTGGACTGAATGTTCAGTAGTTTTTGACCAAATACTACATTACCCCCATGCCCTACCCTCCCTGTTCATCTGATATCACCCCAAGCGAATTTTTTTTGGTTGTTTGCTGCTCTGGATTTTTAAAAGTACTCAAACGGAAATGTTTTGCAAATATGGAAGAGGTGAAACAAAAAACAGAAGCACTAAAAGGCATCCAAATTTATAAGTTCAAAAACTATTTTAAGCAGTGAAAAAAGCACCTCAATAGGTGTATGGCTGCAAATGGAGAGTACTTTGAAGGTGACTGAAGTTTAAACATGTAAAACTAAGTACACAATTTTCAATAAATAGATTCTAGGGGCTTTTTTGCCCCTCCATACACCTTTCACAAAATTGTAAGTCCAAAACGGCTCATGAACTTGCCATCATGTTCCTGAATCCATCCTTCCTCCTTCTCAGAGGTGGCCTGGGAAGATGCAGAAGCAAATGGAAGAGCGCTGTGAAAAGAAGGCCTCGGGACACCGTGGATGCCCTCCATCTGCCGACAGTCAAACAATGCCACTCCCTAAAGAACAACACAACCCTCCCTTTCTTGTGATCAGCATCTACCTGCATTCTGAATGGCTATGAAACCAAACATGTGAGGAGAGTTTGCATGGAGTCTCCTGAGTCATGCAGGCCAAACTGAAGCAATTGTTGTGAACTAGAACTCTCACAGAAGGCAAGAAAAAGAATATGGTTGTCAGAATGAAGAAGAACCACAAACTACCACATGCCTATCTTGAAAGTAATGGGAGAGTTGAGTTTCTGCACAAAAGGAAAAGCAAACCTATCAAGATAATAAAACACATACAAAGTCTCTCAAATGGCATCTCCTGCTTTAAGAGTATAAATTACTTATAGAGACAAAACTTAAACCAGTTACATATATGCTCAAATAAATGTCTCGAGTGAAGACCCTGAAAAGGCATTTACCAGCCCAAATTCATAAGCACAAAGGGCGTCATCAGGCTAGAACCTGCCCAAGTCATCTGCCTCCAAGCCGCAATGCAAACGGCCAAGTTTACCATGTGCCATTCCCCAAAACATGAAGACAAGAAGCTGCTATGCCACCTTCCCTGACAGACATTCAACAGGAACCCCATCCATCCCCCGGTACAAATGTATCCAGTCAGCATGAACTGAGGGCCTGCTTCATCGCAGACGCTGGAATGAGAGCAGGGACAGGACAGGGAGATAGATGGCTAGTCAGGGACAGACAGACCGATATGACACAGAGGACAACACAGCACAGCAACAAGGAAACAGGGGGAAGGACAACCAACGGCATGGGAGGGTGAGTAAAGACTGCCCAAGGTGCACTAGGGCAGATCTCACAGGAAGAACCAAGAAAACTGAGCAGAGCCAGCATAAAAGAAATCCAGACAAGGAATGACACAGCATACAGGACAAAGCAAGGAACCCATGGGCCAGCAAAACTACTTTCACATCCTCAGGCCTAGGCTAACTGAGCAATCCCCTCGTTTCCCGCCAGGCTCAGCATAAACCGGTAGCCTCGCATCTGGATCTATCAGCAGTATGCATAAGGCACTCTCTTGTGCACGGATACTTACACACTTACATTCAATAGCTAATCTTTCTACTAAGCATTAAGCACCTTGGGTTAAAAATGCACACTAGAGGATAGTAGCCACTGGAACCTCTACAGAATTAATTGGGCTTATCAGTTTCTCTAACTAAAAATAGATACAGAATGGGGAAAGAATGAATTTAAAACAGAGTTCTCTGAAGATTATAACCTTTAAAAGGAAAACCTCAAAATCAAAAGGGAAGAATAAGACATGCTTCTTAAATTAGAGTAAATAATGCATTAATTTGGTGCTTGCCATTCAGAGCTAAGATCCCTCAGTGGCTAAGTTCAATTAGGATTTAACTACTTGAGGAAAACAAAGCATAAAACCTGAGGGAGACAAAAGGTAACAAATCCAGGACACATCTGTGCTTTTAAGTAGTACCATAAACTTTTCCAGATATCATAAAAATAAGTGCCAATCCAGATAGACAACTCCTACACCAAGTCCAATGCAGAAGCTAATGAGGCTACTTGCTTAAATATTAACTGTGCATAAATCAATTATAATATGTAAGTTCATAATATGCAATATAAATATAATTAAATAAACTCATATTATGTAATATAAATATAATTCAAGTATACACAGTAATTATCTATATAAACAAACAAAAAAAACCCCGCGTCTCTAAAGGTATCTTCCAAAACTGTACAGGAGCTGCTGAGAAATACATCTCAGACAAAGTGATCCTTCTGAGATTTGCTTCAAACCAAATTCACCCTGTTGGTTTGGTCAAAGACTTCCATGTTGTTTTTGCTACCTATTATATCAAACTGGCCATTTCTTTCACTTGGAGTAAAAAAAAATTGGCATATCCATTATATGCTTGCACTGACACCAGGTTAAGTAATATGAGTATACACCCAACAGGACAATGACACTTCCAAGAAATCTTCAGGTCTGCATGGAAAAATCATCTTGGGCTTTTGAATCATTTGAGTGTTCATGAAAAGTAAGTATACTTGTCATTACCCCATTATGCACTAGATAATTTACATACACTTGCAAGAGAAGAGAACTGCATTCTTAGGCCAGATTTTTTGGTGTTGATGCTACTAAGCACACAGAAATCCCGGTGTGTCCACCGATCACAGACACAATGTCACAGTCTAGCTTAGAAAGAGGATAGGCAGCCAGCTACCTTCCTTCCAAGCAAAAGAAGTGATAGATACTGTACTAGGGTCCAACCACTTTAATTAAACAACTGATAGAGGATTTGAGGGAAGTATTAGAAATATGTAATCAATCAAAAGATTTCAATAGTATGTACTTAAGTTTCAGCTGCCAGGCTTTTTAATACTGCTTCACTTCCCTACCTTCAGATGAGTTAAAATAATAAAGACACTGACAAATATCCTGTCACATAAGAAGCATCTATCAGGAAAAGTCTATTGATGAAATCACTATATGTTCAGTGGTGACTAGCGCCCACCTTTCAAGATCTTGTAAGCCAACAAGAAAAAACAACCGAAAAGTGCTTGTTTAGACAGTATTAAAAAGTTACTTAAAGCAGGGCTCCGTGCCTCAGCCTGTAATCCTGCACTTTGGGAGGCTGAGGTGAGTGGGCTGCCTGAGCCAGCGGGTTCGAGACCCGCCTGGGCAACTTGGCAAGACCTCACCTCTACAATAAATCAAAAAAATTAGCCGGGTGTAGTAACGCGCGCCTGTAGTTCCAGCTACTTGGAAGGCTGAGGCGGAGGGATCGCCAGAGCCCAGCAGGTCGAGGCTGCGGTGGCCAGGAGCAGCCACTGCAGATCCAGTCTGGGTGACAGAGTGAGACTCCAACTCAAAAAAAAAAAAAAGTTACTTAAACTGGCCTGGTCTTTTATAGTTTACAATCTAAACATCAAACTGTCCCAAGTATATGAACAGAAGTAACTACTACATGAATATAGGGTATATGCACACATTTACAAGCTCAAAAGTAGAAGCATACTGTGAGGCAGTGACTCGTATGTATTTGAGACTAGACAAAGTGAAGGAAGTCACCTGAATTATTCAAGAGAAATCTTCCTAGAATAAATACAAACTAATTTTTAAACTAAATGCAGCCATATAGACAAACAAATGTTTAGTTGGGGGTTCCCTAAGTACCTGGTAGCAACAAAAAACAGCTTTACTCCACAAAAGCCTGGAAACATGTCAGGAAGTCCTGGGAGGATAGGAGGATGGGGGGCTTGGCAGTATAAGAAAAACACTTTTCCCATTTTCCAGCTGAGTGCTCTCCTTTCACTGTTAGGAAAAAGCCTTCTTATGATTCAAAATATAAACCTATATGTATATGCACATATATCTCTATATATAAAACTAGACAAAAATATTAACATGCTAACAGATAAGCCAAGTGGTGGAATTATGAGTGGGGTTTTTTTTTAATCTTTTTACTTCTTTGTATTTTCTCCCTAGAATTATCTATATTTTGTAGAAAATTAAAGGACACTATTTCAGAAGTCATTTAAACTTTCTGTCCTAGAAGATTTATTAAGCTATAATTTATAAATCATAAAATTCACCACTGTAAGTATACTAAACTTTTAAGGGGAGGATAAATTTTAATTTTTTTACCATCCTGATAAGCAGAGCTAACCAGTAAAATTCAAAGGCCTAGCTTTTAAGCTAGCATAAAGAGAGCAGTTAAGAAAACTTTCAACCCAGCCTAGGCAACATAGCAAGACCCCATCTTTCCAAAAAAAAACACAAAAATTAGCTGGCATGGTGGCACACACCTGTAGTATCAGAGTTCAGGGTCGCAGTGAGTTAGGATTGCTGCAGTGAGACACTATACTAAATCCTGGGCAACAAAGCAAGATTCTGGCATCCATGAATTCTGCTGTACTAAAGCCAGAAGCTGGCCAGAGCCACGGGCTCCATGGGAGGAAGAGGTAAGGTCCCTGCACCGGCACAAAGCCAGCTATTCCTCTGCAAAAGGCTCTGTGCCACAAGCCCCAGACAGGCAGCACCAACACTGCAGAACCCTCATCTTCAGTGACCCTAACTGTACCAGCAGCGTAGGAGCAGTGGGCATCCTTCTCCCCATCCTCCTCGTGGAGAAAATAAGAACACACTGAAGAAAACAACCAGAACTAATGGCAGCTAGTTAGTCAGTGAACTTATCTCGAAGAAAATAACTCACGCTTTTGGACTTCACATGAAGAATCATCTTTGGTCATATGTGTCACCACCCTTTTTTATTGTTGTTGTTGTTACTACCACCTTCTTATGTCTGTCTCTAAACTGGCAGGATGGAAATGGCAGTGACTCTAACATCTCCCACCCCACCCTACGAACCGTGGCATCATTATGAAGCACTCTCTGTGAAGTTAGGCCGTACTCTCAACCATCATACAGGAGGGCCACGCTGGGTTAAGAGAAAGCGATGAAAAGATCCAGAAGGCTGCGGGAGCTGCACGCCAACATCACCAGCCCACGTGCCCAGCCACACAGAATCATCAGGTCCAACCAGACCCAGGAGATACACTGCTCTACCGCACAGTTGCAAAGTTTAATCTTTTCTATCTCACACCCTTCTCTTCCGTTCCCTTCTAAACACAAACATCTATTCACTTTCCAAATATACTGTTTTCTTCTTCTTTCTAAACAACCAAGGGAGAAACAAATAGCCAGGGAGTCTTCTTTAGTTCTGGCTTCGGGGGGGAAATCCATCAACTTCAGTAAGTGAATATGAGAAGAAACTCAACGTTTCCTAGCTGACCGGGCCTGCTACAAGGCACTAACACTTCTTACATAAACATCTTCCTTCCCTCATTCTCAAAAGAAGTGATTGCCTGGGGTCTCATGGGAAGACGATTCATCATCAGGCAATACCATACAACCACACACTCCCTCAACCGAACAGTTAATAATACGTTATTGCAGCTCTCTTAGGTAGGACAAAATGTCACACCGAAGACTTTGTTTCTAAAACATCCTTCTCATTAAAAAACAAGAATGAGTAGAAGCAAAGAGATTTATCACCTGTCCATCTATAGGAGAGAAGGTGGGGACTAGAGCAGGGTGTGGTATGCCCGGTGGGGCAAGAATGCAGCTTGCTCGGAATTTTGTCGGGTTCTATCACCTTACCTTTCTTCCACCCCAAACCTCCACTACTTAAGGAAGAAGGGGGAGGGCATGCCAAAAGTGCAGCAGGGTGAGTAGAAAAGCTAATCAGCCTCACAAACCCGATGACAAGGAGGTGGCAGTGAGACACGGGCCAATAAGAATCTCAAACCGTGCTGTGCAAATCCTTTGCCATGGAAAAAGCTCTGTAAGCCAACAAAGATGGCAGGGAATACCGAAAACTGTATCCAAGTCATACTTCATGACTAGCCCTCAAATGCTAGCAACAGTACCTATTCTTTCCCAGGAATCTTGCAGTTAAGCTAATAAAATTACATCAGAAAAACAGATATTTAATCATGTCCAAATCATGAGAAATAAAGAAGTGAACGTTTCCCCTATAACCTACTCCTCGGCATCTCTTATCAGAGGAGAAGCTCCTACACTAGATACATTGTCTTCTATTCAATACCTACACTACAATACTTCGATTAAGTACCTGTTATATGACTAGTTCTACACCAACAGCAGAAATGAATTCACTTGGAAGCTGGTGAGACATCACAGGATGCTAAAAGAAGAATAAGTGAACTATCCCTAAATGCAGCTATATGAACGGACCACAAAAATAGCATTAAGTGAAAGAAGTCTGACCTACAGTACCATCTGATTCCATTTACATCAAGTTCAAACACAGGCAAAAGTGGTGACAGAAGTTTGGGACAGTGGTCACCCTTGCAGGAAAGTCAGTGATTGCAATGTGCACTCCTGGGGTACTGGCCATGTTCTGTTTCTTGATCTAGATGCTGGTTCGCTGGTATGTTCAGTTTTTGGAATTTTACTGAGTTTATAAGTTGTGTACTTTTCTGTATGCATGTATACTTTAATAAAAGGATAAAAAAACTGCAAAAATATAAGAGCTGGTGAGGGCTGCATATGTGAAGATACCTCCTAAACTCAGCATTCACACAAAGGCAAGTAAACACAGCAACCGTCAAGAACTGGCCTTTTCCAGGCCTGTCAGCTATGATGCTACAGCACAGGTATGTTAAGGAAAGAGGAAAAGTGTCTGAGAATGTCTAGACATAAAAGAAACAAGGGGAAAGGAGAATGGACACAAGGTTCCATTGTGCTTGGAGAAAAGCCCCCTAGATACCCTGGAGACTTCAGAGCCCCAAGGGCACCAGACACCATGATAACCATCAGATAACAGATGAACAGGAGCAGTCCGGTTTTGGAGGCTGGTTGCCATCTAGTCAGGATTTGAACTTTGTGTCAGAGCTGGAGGCCAATTAGCACCAGTAACTGCTAGGGAGAAGAACCAGATGACAAATTTCTTCCATGCCACCATGATACTAAATAAGAGTAAAATCAATGTTATAATTCTAAAGAATGTTTAAAACATCTAACATGTACTAAACTGTAAGCAATATCCAAGATTCAAAGGGACAACTGTGAATTTGTAAAAATTAACATTTAAAACAATGCAAGGCAAAATATAATCTGGGTTCCCTGCCAGCGTGCAGAGTCAAAATCCCGGAGCCAGAGTCTGACCCATAGCAGAGACGTCGCTGGCACCAACACAAAACAACAGGCAGAGGGGCTGCTCTTTAGAGTCTACTTGCTAGCAAAGAGTGGCTTTCCAGTGGAGTTTTCTGTCCTTGGGACCCAGAGAGCCTGGCTTCCAGCTTTGCCCACAGGTCCTTGACAGACTAATAGCACACTGCAGTATGGCAAATGTGAATGCAAAAATCCCAGTCCATCAGCTAGCTGGCTCCCTAATCCTGTTTTGGATCAATCCCACCGAAGTCAGCTCTCTTTTCCTTAGGGTTAGTACAGAAGTCAGAATAGTTAAAAGGTAAGGATTTCTCACTTTCCTTCTCTCAGGATATGATGCTAAAAGGAGCAGGAGGGATTCCGTTTCTCCAATTAAACAATTAAAGCTTTGATTCTAAAAACAATTTCACTGTCATGTAAACTTTTAAGACCCCCATGCATATTCTTACCACAGATTATCGCAGGCAGTTACAGACTAATAAAGCAAGCAATTCTGGAAAGTTTTAACATATGGACAGTTTGGTTTAGGCTATGAATTTATACTCGATTCCTATGAAGAGAATATAAACTAGAAAGTTATCATTGAAATTAAATTCAGAAAACAAGGGGTGCTAAGAAGGTCCTTTCCAGAGACTTGTTACCATTCTAAAAGCACTTCAATGGAATGACACCGAGTATCAGAAACCTTTTCTTTCCTACTGTCTCTTTCATGACATCTCAGAGTAACACGTCATATATAACTAAAAGACAATCAAAAAAGTTTGATCCTCAAATAGTTTCATGAACAAAAGCACACACAATCACATACACAACGATCAGCCAAGCATACATAACTTCCTTGAGCTTTGGGTTCTTTACATATAAAAAGGAGACATTCTCAGAGACCTCTAATATGCCTTCCAGAATGACACCACTCATTCATTCAACACTGTTCATTAAATCCCTACTGTACCAGGCACTGAACTGGCATGTGGGATGATACATCACTGAAAAAAAATAGACAAAGATCCCTGTCATCATGAAGCTTACAATCTTGAGGAAGAGGGGGTAGTGTTATGGTAGTGAAACAGGTGATACATATTAAGTATAATAAATAAACCATGGATAAACCATGGTATGGATAAAGGGAACACAACAGAGTAAGGGCATTAGGAGTGAGAAGATGCCACTCACCATATCAAGGCACGAAGCAGGTGAGGAGCTGAGTCATGTAACCATGGAGGCTGTAGCATTCCAGGCACAGGGAATAAATAACAAGTGACAGTTCTTAAGCAGGCTATTAGGATGGAGTTATAGGGAAAGGCCTGTGTGCTCAGAGTGAGCATGAAGGGAAGAGGAGGAAAAGAAGGCTGAGAAGGAACAGGCTGGGAAGCCAATCAAGTCAGCCCGAGAGGACCTGGGCTTTTACTCTGAACTAAATAAGCAGCCGATGAAAAAGTCTATCTGACTTTATTTCACAAGAAGCACTGGGCTGCTACAGTGAGAAGTAATTGATGGATGTGCATGGAGGCAGGAAGAAATGTTAAGAGGCTACTGCAGAAATAGAGGCAAGAGAGAATGGCAGCTGAAACCAGCATCCAGTATGACAGTAGCAAAGGCTGTGGTGGAAAAGTCAGATTCATGTGTGTGTCACGTTCTTATAGACTCAATGACTATGCTGAGACTATCAGACTCATCATAACTTGTTATCAAATTCAAAAATACCAAAGCAGAGAAAACAGTGTAGCTCTCTCTCTCTCTCTCTCTTTTTGCAGGATATACTGAGAGGAGAGAAAAGCTCCCACAGTGGGAAGGGACCCAAAGGGGTTACCCAACAAACTCTTATACCTATAATCCAGATTCAACAGTTACTAACTTGTGGCCAGTCTACCGCCATACTACTATCTACCACATGCCAAGATTAAACTTCCAAATGGACATTGTTTGAAGGCAGAACCAGCAGGATTTCCTGACAGATGAACTGAGTGCTACATGACAGAAAGCAAGTAGGTACCCAGGACTCCAAAGCTTTTTAGGCCTGACAATTAGAAGGGTGGAACTGCCACCAAAGGGCAAGGTGGTAAGTGGAGCAGGCGTATGGATTAAGAACTGGAACTCACATGATACATGGTAAGTTTGAGCTATCAGACATCCGAGAAGAGATGCAGAGGAGGCAGGTGATATATGGCTCCATCGCTCGGGAGAGGCATGGTCCTGAGGCTGGAAACTATCCCTAAAAAGGCCTTGCTGGCAAGGTTGGCCCTTGGCTGGTACATGGATTTTGATTTGGGACTTTCACCACTCCCAGAACTAGTAAGAATGTAGCTCACTGTGCCTAGATTATTTACACAAACAATGTGGTTTACGCTGATCACCTGCTTTCCCCTGGGAGTCTGAAATTTTTGGAACATACCAAGCCAAAGCTGCTTATACCGCCAGCTTTAAATAAAAACTCAGGTCACTGAGTCACCAGTGAGCTTCCCTGGCAGACAACATTTCACACGGGTCGCCACAACTTATTGAGGGAGGCGTTAAGAGTGTCCTGTGCGACTCCACTGGGACAGGACTCAGGAGTCCGTGCCTGCATTCTTTCAGACTGTATTCCATGTGCCTGCTCCCTTTGCTGATTTTGCTTTGTATTCTTTCATCGTACTATAAGCCACAGCTGAAAGCACATCTATATGCTGGGTCTTGTGAGTCTTCCTAGTGAATCATCCAAAAGGAGGATGGTCGTGGAGACCTCCAACACGACATTATTTTCAACAAGCTTACTGGGAATGGAAGCGACAAGTGGAAAACAAAATTTCGCGTTTATGGCCTAAAGCTGAAGGAAACGTTACGGAAAGACAGTGGGAGAAGAAGATGGGATGGGGGACATATCCATCTTTTTAAAAAATAGCAACTGAGTCTCGGCCCCGTGGCTAACGCCTGTCATCCCAGCACTTTGGGAGGCTGAGGCGGGAGGATAACTTGAGCCAAAGAGTTCAAGACAGCCTAAGCAACACAGTGAGACCTTGCCTCTAAAAAATATTAGCCAGATGTGGTGGCACACGCCACCAGTCCCAGATAGGCTGAGGCTTCAGTGAGCCGTGATCATGCCACTGCACTCCAGTCTGGGCAACAGAGTGAGATCTTAACTTAAAAAAGAAAAAAAAAAATGAGGTTATATAAAATGTATTGAATGGTTTATTTTTTTACTCAACTGTTCTTTTTTTTTTTTGAGTTGGAGTCTCACTCTGTCGCCCAGACTGGAGTGCAGTGGCTGCTCCCGGCCACCGCAGCCTCCACCTGCTGGGCTCCGGCGATCCTTCCGCCTCAGCCTTCCGAGTAGCCGGAATTACAGGCGTGTGCTACCACGCCCAGCTGATTTTTTGATTTATTGTAGAGATGAGGTCTCACTGTCCAGGCGGGTCTCGAACCCGCGGGCTCGGGCAATCCACTCACCTCAGCCTCTCAAAGGCACGGGATTACAGGCTGAGCCACCGAGCCCGGCTTCAACTATTCTACTTAGGAAAAAAGGCTTTAATTCATAAAGTGAAGGAATTAAACAAAGAAACTGTGGATGCTCAATCTGCCTGAAGAGGGCTCATTAACAGTTATAAAGAGCACCCTTTCACAGCGAGTTTTATTTTACCCAGAGATCAAGAATAGTTCCTTCTAGAGCATAATTAATCTTTCTATTCCACCTCAGAACCAAGAGTAGTAAGTTTTTAAGACTAAGTGTTCAGTAACTATTTAAATGAATGAATTAGTACAACTTCATGAATAGCATTAAAAGTAAAAAAAAAACAAAACGCTGCAGAGCATGATTTACATTTGCCATTTCCAGTCCTAATAAACCAAAATTGCATCTGACCAAAGCATTCAGTACTACTCAGTAATATTTTCAGTAAGAACGAATACAGTGATATGTTCCTCTATTCCCTTTTAATATTTAAAACCACCCTACAAAGTAGTAGAGCAAACATATGATTATTAAGTAACGTCATACAAAACATGCTAGCACATCAATAAATAACGGCTGTCTCTGATCTTTAGAAAGAGACATTATAGTTGCTTTACTAATGCTAAAACCACTTTTGGAAATCCTCCTTTAAAACTGTCTTTTATCCCAGGGCATCTTTTAGAAAGAGCAAATCAAAGCTGAGCACCATCCATGTGAATGAAGGGTTCTGTCATACACCTGGAAGGGCTATGAGAATCCTAAAAGAGTTAGCTCCCCACAAGTAGTGTATAATCTAGTACACAAAAATATGTACATGAAGGGAACATATGAAAACTGTTCTCTAGTTAATAATTAAAACAGCAGAAGAAGATGGCTCATAGAGCAGGACAAAAGTAGTTGCCAAGGGATCAGACAGCAATGGTTACAATCACAGAGAGGCCGAAGACAGGAGGAAGGCTACCTGGGGGTCATAAGAACAAGTGGCCATGGGGGGCATCTGTGGCATGAAACAATCTTCAGCAAAAGTGATGTTTTAATATCTTTAATAAGGAGAATGGAACAAGAAAAACCCATATTTACTATGTGAAAATTAATATGCTAGATACTTTACATTAATTTTAATTCTGACAAAAGCTTATGAGGTAGGAATTCCACAGATTAGGAAACTGATGCTTCATCATGTTTAATTCCAGGCCCTAACCTAACAAAAAATATAACACTGTCTTAGGGTAAAAGCTAGGACATGACTATTAAATAATGAGGCCAACTTTCCTACAAGGTTCACTTTGAAAAGTATTTATAAGCCTCAAATTTATGTTCATAGAGGATGGGTGGGGTGGTTCACTCCTGTAATCATACCACACTGGGAAGCCAAGGTGAGAGGATTGCTTGAGCCCAGAAGTTCGAGGCCAGCCTAGGCAACACGGTGAGACCTCATCTCTACGGAAATAAAAAAAATTAGCTGCACATGGTAGTGTGCACCTCTAGTTCCAGCTACTTGAGAGGCTGAGCCAGAAGGATTGTCTGAACCCTGAAGGTCAAGGCTGCGGTGAGCTGTGATCGTACCACTGCCCAGCAGCCTGGGTGACAAGATGAGATCCTGACTCAAATAATAATAATAATCATTATTATTATTATTATTATTTCATAGGAAAGAGGAGGCTTAAGGTTAAATCATTATATTAGTTTTATAGATTTTTTTAAATGTTAAAATCACTTTTATTAGTTCTGTGACAATTCTAAAAACAAAACCCAGAAATGTACTCACTCTGTATAGCCAATAATAATATTATTCCCTGGGGGGATGAAATTTAAATGCAAAAGTAAGAGCAAGGGTCTCCTGCTATTATTTATTTATGATAACGTTAGCATCTAGGATAAATTTTAACATTTTTTATTACAAAAAAAGTGAATGTCACCTGAGCACAGGGGCTCATGACTGTAATCCCAGCACTCTGGAAGGCCAAGGCAGGAGGACTGTTTAAGCCTAGGAGTTTGAGACCAGCCTACACAATATAGTGTGGCCTTTCTAAAAAAAAATCTAAAAAATTAGCCAGGCATGGTAGCATGTACCTGTAGTCCCACCTACTCAGGAGGCTAAAGCAGAAGGATCACCTGAGACCTGGAGGTTGAGGCTTCAATGGGCCATGATCATGCCATTGCACTCCATCCTGGATGACAGAGTGACACCCTGACTCAAAAAAAAAAAAAAAAAAAAAAGGGCATGAATGTGATCATATCTCCAAGGGTCTTCTATTGCAATAATTATATTATAATGTTCCTGGGACTATAAGTTTTCTCCAAGTACCCAGAATTTATGCCACCACTAAAAACAGAGCATCCTACTGAAGTCATCAAAGATTTGAGCACCTTCTATTCACACAGCATTGCACCTTATCAGGTATCACTACTTTAAAACTCAAATACAGAAACACTGCTATGTTCCTGTAGTGAACTGGCTGATGTCACGTAATGAAAACAAGATTGGGGCCTTATTTTGGCAATGAGATATGGGACTTTGGACAGGTCAGTCACCTCTCTGAATTCCCACTGTTGTCAATCATAAACAAAAAGGCTTTTCGACATGAAACATTCTGCTTACTAATTTATTAAATTGACTTTTTTTAAAAAGTCATGAGAGTTTTCATAATTTGTAAATTCCCAGCTGCATTTTTAAGTTAGAATTAATCCAAAATAGAAATGCATTCTATCCTTGCTCAAAAAAATAAATCTAATCTTTAAAAAAAATTATTATTACATAATCATCAGTACAGCTATTCTTAAAACACTTCAACAGGTATTTTAAGGTTTGTTGAAAAGGTCAGTCTTAGCCATAAAGTAACTATTAATTTCGGAGAGAGAGAGATTCAAAGAGGAATGAACTGTACAATCAGAAAAGCTTGGATCTGAGGTCCTGGAAGAGGAAATGATGACATCTGTCTCAAAGGCTATTGTGTGCATTAAGTGCCCATACCATATCTCATGCAATGCATGACATCTAATGCAATGTGTGATACAAGCACATTTTAACAAGTACAAGCTTTTAAAAGCCAACACTTTCAAAGTCAATTCATCATCTTCTTTATCATTAAAGGCTCTAATATTAAGTACATTTTTAAGAATATTAGAAGCAATGCAAAGATTGCTTCATTGAAAAACTTCACTGTGTTTTTATTATTCCACATCAGGCAATCTCAATGGAGGGTGAAAACACCCCATCCCTGAGGAGCCACTGTAAAGTGGTTCCTAGAGCTGGAGAGAAAAAACTTACTACTTCTACATACAAAGCATAAAGACAGGCCAGGCGTGGTGGCTCACGTCTGTAATCCCAGCACTTTGGAAGGCCAAGGTGAAAGGACTGCCCAAGCCCAGGGGTTCAAGACCCACCTGGGCAACTTGGCGAGACCTCATCTCTACAATAAATCAAAAAATTAGCTGGGCGTGATGGTGCACGCCTGTAGTTCCAGTTACTTGGAAGGCTGAGGTGGAAGAATTGCCTGAACCCAGCAGGTCGAGGCTGCAGTGGCCGTGAGCATGCCATTGCACTCCAGCCTGGGCAACAGAGTAAAACACTGACTCCAAAAAAAAGGGCATAAAGACATGCATATAGTACATAAATAGATATATAGTTATATACAGATACATAGTATATCTATACTACTAAAATTTCATAGGAAGCAATTAGGGAGAAATGCCTTTAAAAGCTTCTTAGGGAAGAGATAATGAAAAATAGGAGATAGAGAAACACTGCTGTATTATATAAGGATACACTGGAATTACCAATTCTCCAAATCATTACCAGATCTTTTAATGAAAATAAATCAAAATTTAGTTGATTATAACTAACTTTAAGAGCTTTCCTTCAAGGCCTTGTCTTGTACCAATATTCAAAAACAAAATTAAAAAAAATAATAGTTTTGACCTCTTTTCTATCTGCAGATGGCTGCGTAAGAAAAACAACCCAAAAAGAAAAGCTGAAATCTAAGATCAAGATCATTCAAATCAGTTTAAAAGTCGCCTAAAGTAAAAAAAAAAAAAAAAAAAAAAAAAACAGATAAGAAATTTAGCATCTCACAAACATGGCACTTCAGTTTCTCAGGAGCTGAGAGAAGAAGGTAGTTCATTGAAAACACAGATTGGGGTGGTGGAGGGGTGTTACACACTATCAAAAACGGATGCATTTCTGGCTCACTCTGACAACTCTGAATGACCTTGTGATAAGTCTGTGCAAGGGCAGGGAGAAAGTGCCACCAGTTGCCTGAAACCGAAGAAGCCAGTACCAAGTTGTAAGGCCTGAAGCATTTAAGCGGCCTCTGAGGAATAACAGGATAGAACAATAGGTCACACAACCCACAGAGATCTCTCCCTCCCTTCCTTTTGTTCTTCTTTTCAGTCTACACAAGAACACCACATTCATTACACTGTGCCCCCTCCAACTGAAAGTGGTAAGACTGTTAAGTGTTACAGGACCTTCATCTGTCACTGGACTAGGTTTCTTTTGCTCCGCTCACCAGGGCATGAACTCTAGGAGCAAGCCAGGTGTCCTGCCCATCCATGGACTGCCTGTCGATCAGAAGTGACAAATACTGCTTAGCATCAACCACTTCTTGTGTAGCTCTTGCCTTTCCACATACGGTAACAGGCAGAGGCCAGGTTTTTACTTGGCTGCTTTTGGCAAGCCCAGAGTTTTACACAACTTTTACTCCAACATCTCCATGGCACACAATGCTAGGAATGTAACCGAGTACCTCATTTCAAAATGCATTTTTAAAGGTTTTTTTTGTCCTTCTCTCTCTCTCCTAAAATGCAGCCTTGAGACATGCTTGAGAGATTTCTTTCCTCCTTTTTCCCACCAGACACTCCCCTGCATTGTGTTCACTTATCTAACTGTGTGCTTGTTTAGAAGTTTCAGGGGCTAATCTTGAAGCAAACCAAATGGCAGGATTCTCTCCTTCCTGCTCCCCTACATGGAGATTATCTCAAGCCTGTGGTTAATCTACAACTCTGAAATGGCGCCAGCCCATACACCAGATGGGGCAATAACTCAACACAGTCACAGGAACAAGTCACATGGACCAGCACCCATTGTTACTCCCATATGTCCTACTCAGTTTCCCTTTGTAAACCTCTGCATACAGCCCAAAGTTGAAATGATCTGTTGGAGGTGTGAGCCTGGCCATTTCCACAACCACTGGCTTTTGGAATAAAATCACTTTCCTTTCACTATCTCTTGTATCTTGAGTTTGACTTTGGGCTGTGTGTGTGTGTGTGTGTGTGTGTGTGTGTGTGTGTGTGTGTGTGTGTAAGCTTGCATTTAGTTACAGAAATATGGGACAGTGGAGGGTGCTCAATACAATCTGTCAACCAGCTCCCTGTGCCCTCACAGGAATCACATCCAATATCTTCCTGACCACCAAAGAATATGCCAGAATTATAATCACAAACATCTTAGACTTAAGACTAAAAGGAAGACTGCTCCAATTTGCTAAAAAACAAACTTTCTGTCTGTCCTTCAAGTTTCAGATCAAATCAGATCACTCAACAAGTTTACTTAGAACCCAGTGTTTGAAACTGTTAATACCTTCACAAGTATAATAAATTGGGAATCAAAGATCCAGATTCTAATCTCCCAGTGTCTAACTAGCAGTGCACTCCTGAGCAGAAAGTATCAATGTCTCTGAGATGGAATTCTGTACTTGTAGATAGGAGGAGGGTGACTTGTTTGCTATGGTTCTATTACAGCAGGGAGTTTCAAACTTGAGAGAGGGCACATCAGAATCCCCTAGAGGCTCCACCCCAGAGTTTCTGATGTAGCAATTTGGAATGACACCTGAGACCTTGCATTCTTGACAAGTTTTCAGATGCTTGCTCCAACTGCTGGTCCAATAACCACACCTGAGAATCCACTGCTTTAACACCGTCCTATGCCAGAGGAGCTGAGAAGAAGGATGGAGTACTGGAAAGAACACTGGATGAGCCAGAAGCTTGGTTGGATGCAGCTCTCCCACTCAGGGGTGGTGAAATGCATAAAGCACCATTACAAAGAACACCGGTTCATCCTTTCACATAAAACACCACATATTAAGTTTGTCTCTGTTCTCTCTGAGATGACCCAAGAAATATGTTGCCCAAAGCAACAACAAGCACAAATACTAAAAATGCATGAAATCCTTGGGTATAAGATGGTCTGTCACCTAGATAATCCAGGCCTAACTTTACAAAACGCTTGCCTCTACTACAGTTTTGACTTTTGAACTATATTAAATAGGCCATACGTGTAACAATTAAGTTAAACCAAGAGAAAAAGTATACCCTATAATTGAATCTAAATGGAAATTTAATCTACCAACATAACAAATTGATAAATCATACAGAGAAAATTATTTCGAGTAACTTCTGAATACAGCACTCTAACTGTAAATACTTAACAGATACATTTTAAGGACAAAAAGAACTTTAGAGAAATCTAAAACCTCATTTCATGTCCATTGTAAGTATTAATACAGTTACTGTAATTCTGAAATTATATGCTTACTGAAGGATAAAGCAAATAAGCAGATGCAATGTTTTATTAGGAATCAAGATTTCAGTATAGGAAAAAGATAAAGAATATAAGATATATAAGAAAGAATAAATTAAGGAAAAAACTCTGATTTTTGAAAAAATTATCTCCTAGCTTTGTCTACTGAAAGGACCTAGATGCAATAACATCTCAGTAGCAACGAGCACATTGAGCATCCTGATGGTGGTTTCTAAATACATTTTCCACTAAATGGAGCTAAGGCTCCTAAGAGGAAGGGTTTACCATGTTCCATTTTCTGACAAGAGAGCTTTCAAATAGCTACTTGGGCCAGAAATAAGGAGATACCCAAAAACCACATTGGGGACCACCCACTGGGGTCATGTCAAAGACTCTCATTGTCAAATTTGGTAAAATTTATTCATATGATAATAACAGTAACTGACATACAGCTGTAACTGATGGAAACACAAAATCACCCATTTCTATAGCCATATCCAGAGAAAAAGAGAAGGGAAGGAGTAGGTATGAAAGGAAATTCCCCCATAGACTGATGCTGACTAATAACACAGAAAATCATCATTTTGCATTAATTAACCCATGCAAGAATCATCACATGAATACTAAAATCATTAGTTCAAAGGTTGCTGGTAAACAAGAATATTCACATAGTGCCAAAGTATCACGATGGCGATTACTAACCAAGTACAAAACTAATAATGAACACTTAAGTGGAAAACTCTGGCAGTCACCTCTTTAATCAAGCAGTCCTACTTGGCTTCACTAACAGTGGGAGGCTATTAGAGGAGTGGGCTTCACTCAGAATTGATGTACCCCCTGATGTGATGCAACATGAAGTCCCTAATACCACCAGTAAGGTATGCTTGCCAAAAAGTATTGAACCTGTATCTAACTAAGCCACTCCATCTAAATTTACAGGAAATATGAGGGGGGGGAAAGCCAAGTTAAAGCATAACATGAGGAAACGATCAAATTCCTAATGTGGGATATTTTTACAAAACAGCTGCCTGGACTCTTCCAAAAGTAAATTTCTTTGGGGGTGGGGGATGGGGGGACGGACCAGAGGCAGGAAAGTACACAACAACTTCACCAGCTTAAAAATGAGTCGAGATAAGATAATCAACTATAATGCACAAACCTGGATTTGACTATGATTTTTAAAACAGCTATGAAAACGATGGCACAGTCAAAGATATCTGAATGTAGACTGAACACTAGGTAAAATTCTGGAATTACTGATTCTCTTAGGTGGTACTATGATTATGTCAAAGACTGTCTTTAAGAGCAGTATGCTCAAGTATTTATAAGTGAAGTGTCATGGTGGCACCCACAATAACGTTCAACAACAAGTAAACACAAAATCTTAACTGTTGAATGTAAGTGCTCATTCTTTCAACATTTCTGTATGTATGAACATTTTCATGATAAACATTAAGTTTATTTTTGAAATACAAAATAAAATTCTGTTCCTGGAGACAAAACTTATTCAAAAAGTTTATGAACCACAAGTTAAGCATCACTGGTCTAATTGATTTACCTTTTTACTTTCTAGAGTGTTAATTCAAAGTAACGGGACAACCCAAAACTGCAAGAAGCAAACTGTCAGGTCCTATGCATAGCAGTTTAGTATACATAATACAAGTTTGAGATAAAGACACAAAGACTGAAATGAAGGAGCTATCAAGAATTTAAATCACCAATTCAAGTATGAGAGAGAGAGAGAGAAAGCGAGCTATCTGAACAATGAAATCTGAATTCTCAGTTTTATTGAGAGAGAGAGAGAGAAAGCGAGCTATCTGAATAATGAAATCTGAATTCTCAGTTTTATTTTCCAGATTCACCTATTTAAGTAAATCACGTGAAGTGGGTCCACATTTTGGCATCCCCTGCAGTCGACTCCAGAGCTGGATTCTTTCAGGCTGCCAACAGCCACAGCTCACAGAGAAGAGCCAGTCAACTTGCTGCACCTGCTGCCCTTCTTGCCTTAGGAGCATGAAGATGAGTAGCCTGGCAACGGCCTCTCAGTTCCACTTAAAATTTTACCTAAATCTCACAAGTCTGTGATTGTTTTCAAGAACAAGTTATCTGCACCTTTTTGCTTCCGAGACGAAACTGAGTGGAAGTAAAAAACCACACAGAATCCTCTCTCAAGAGCCCTTTCCAACGGCCCCTCCTGCTGGAGTTGGAACTAGAAGCATCAGCTGAAAAGGCCTCTCACTCAGCCCATTCCCAACTGCGTCCAGCAAGGCCAAGGCCTACAACTGGAGCCTAAGGCCCTATGTTGGGAGCGTAGGCAAGGGCAAGGTTTTCAGGCTGCCATCTGTATGTGGTCCTCTATCCACAAGCAACACTTACTCTGGTTGTGCCCCAAGCTATAGCAGAGGTCACTGCTTGAAAACAGCACAAGAAACATTACTAGGAGACCAATAAGGTTGATTGGTTTTGTATTATTTTTGAAGACTCACCATCTGGTTTTCATTTTACCTGAATACATGCATTAACTACATGTAAGGGAGTCTTGACAATACTTACATCATGCATTTATCCAACATGATTTTTCAGACAAGAAAATACCTTTAGTATAACAATTCAACAAAAGCACCTATAACATGTATCGGTATCTATTTTATAGCTACACTCACAGAAACATGACTGCAGGGAAATACAGCCAAGCACCAACAATAGTTATTGTAACATGATGGGAGCATAAAGATTTAACTTCTTCATTATATTTTCCTATATTTTACACTTTTTTTAAAGTGACCATGTATTACACACTTAAAATCAGAGCCAGACTTTGATGAAGAAGGTCTCTACAGAGGAGACAAACCTCACCTAGATTCCACTAAAGATGTGAGTGTGAGAGTACCCTGTCTGGCCACAACAGCTGTCAGGGGAAGAAGCGGCACAGGCTGAGTGGTACTACGAGGATGAACTCTCAGTTCGTGAAATTCCAAAAGATTACCTTTAAAATGGTGCCTGCAAGTTTGCCAGTAAACAAGTCAGCAAGTGTGTTAACAAATATGCAAAGACCATATGGCAACACCATTTCCCAACACAGCACTGGCAAGAGGCAGAGCACTGGAAATAAGACTTTGGTGGGAAAGTGTTACTAATCATTCCATTCACAGAGAAAACACTTCATCAATAATTCAACTACTATACTGAAATTACAATAAGCAAAAATTTACTGCTCCTTCACTGCTCCTTAAAATAATTTTAAAATACTTAACTAGAAAGCATCCAGTTTCCCACTGACTTGTACACCAAGACAGGATAACTATAGTACAACAGAACAGTCTATCACAGTATGCTCATGAGAATCTCTTAGTCGTTCAAAACTAACAAATGGCATTTTTTTTTCATTTTTAAAGTCTCGTTATCCTCTTTGACAGAGAGAAGAGAGCAGTCACCTCATAAAATATCACATCTTCAAATATTTATGTAAGGTTCCATCAGTGGTTCTGTGGTCCAGAGATGACGTTTTCTAATTCTTACTAACAAATACCCATACTGGAGATGACCATGTTGTCAGAGACCAAGCAGAGAGCAGGGCAGAGGAGGAGATCTCAGTCTCTGGATAACATACTTGAGATCGATTTGTTTCAACTTTATCTTCCTCGATAGACCCCAGATTTGAGGAAATTATAGCTTGATTTAAAGTTACCCTAAATCCCCAAGGCTGCTGATTAACTCTTTCTAGAATCTGCAACATAATACTGAATTCTCTTCATAATTAGGCAAGTCAGAAGCATGCATGAGCAAAAAGTAAGAGTTCAGACAAAAATAATATAAAATAAAATGGATTTAGTTCATCGTAACCTATGACTATTTATAAAGAAGTTAAACATGTACTCAAGCATATACATACATGCACACACAGGCACACATACACTTTTTGTCTGGGTCAAGTTCTCATAAAAGTTGCACATAAAGCTTTCCCATAGAATGCTGTACAGTAAATCCTCAGCGGCCATTTCAAGTACTATTTTTTGCTACTAAATTTTGCCAACAATCTGCTCAACATTCTAGCAGATGTTTCTGTTTTCAAACCTCTGGGAACTTGGCTGGATCTGTTTTCTTTCCTCATGTTAAAAATAAAAGAAATGGCACAAATGTGGCCTAACACCCTAGAGACACTTTTCCCCACTCTACACCCCTCAATCTCCCTATTCATGTGACCTCCATGATCCCTTTTCGAATTTTTCTCTTTTCCATTAGAGAAGATGTTTCCAATTATGGTCCATTATGCTGCCAAGAATGACATCACTCAGAGAGAGTGAGTGTGTGTGTGTGTGTGTGTGTGTGTGTGTGTGTGTGTGTGTGTGTGTGTGTGTGTGTGTGTGTGTGTTTTTTAAGAAAATGCTACTGCTTCTTAGTTACTTGAAGACCATCTGCAACAATTTAAGTCAACTAGTCTGCTGGACCTATGTCACAGGAGAGTAATTTGTTCAAGTGATCAGATTCTCCAAACAGAATAATATTCTACATTGTTGGTGAGAGGATTCTTGTCTTTTATCTAACAATTTATTTAAAAATGTGGGACCCAACCTTACCTCAGTGACATCCATAACTTTGATGGCTGCCAACTGACCCGTTTTAACATGTCGACCCTGAAAAACAGAGAAAATATCAATCAGCACCAATATTCTATACAATCAATAGAACAAAATAGTTGAAGTTTCCAACAAATCATATCTCTTCTACACTTATCTCTTATTAACCAAAAGTGATGATGAAATAGTTCTGTGGTTTCCAACAGAATATAGCTTATAATACCAATGAGCCAAACTTAATAAACAAGACAATCAATAAAATGAGTTTTGATAAACCATCAATTAATTCTTTCTTAATTTACATACCATTATCTCAAAGCAACTTAAAGTTTTCTTTTACAATTGAGGTTAACTATCCTTTTCTTTTAAACTTTCCACATGAAAAAAATGATGGAAAAAATCTAGATATTTTATTGTCAAAAATGGGTAACAGAAAATTTTCAGTAATGTACTCCCAATATGCATTACTTAATTTCACAAGAGTTATACCAAGAGCATTCTTTGAAGCTTTCTTGCTGTCCCAGAATAAAAAGAATGTACAATGAGGTGGGGGGGGGGTGGCTTTTTTACAGTTATAATTCTTGACTTAGAACCTAAAATTTTGGCAAATCACTTCTCCAAAATTGTAACCCATTTCTATCACTAGTATTTCAGACACAGTATCATTCTCCTTTCCCCCAGATGAGAAGTATTGGGTTTAATTGTTGTCTGTCTTGTTCTCCTCTATCCACTTTTTGCAACGCCCTATCGTCATTTCTCAGGCCAGTAACAAAGAACACCCAGATATCCTGAGAATGATGTACTTAAGGGACTTTATCAGATGGTCCTTCTGCAACAGATGTGAAACAGAAAGAACATCACATATTTCCCAAGAGCCTGTCTCTCTTGTGGTCTCAAGATTTAAAGAGCTGTGAATTTCAAAACCTCAAACCTCAGGAAGAGAGTTTGTGCAGGAGGAGTTCAAGTTACAACTTGGACAAGTAACTCCATGAAAACCACACTGTATTACAACTATCAACACCCAGGAACTGTGACCCAGGCCATCAGTTTGGTGTGCCTTAGGCTCCTGTCTAAAGTGACACAACGGTGCACCAACTTAATAGGGTTGCTATGCACAGTCACTGATGTGCAAAGAACAGTGTATAACACAACCTCAACCCTGGACCCTGTTTCTCTAAATCGATGACAGTGTCAAGAAGCTCCTATGACCATGACTGTCAACATAATCATGATACCAAATTATGACTTTTCCTGAATCCAAGAAGAAAGGGTAGAACTTAAGAAGATACAGTACTAAGTAATCCTCTGATACACTCCATGTAAGGGATACAAAGATCATCTCTCCTTGGCATCTCATCAGCCTTCAAATCTTTTATTCTCTCTGCAGTGGGTTTATTTCCAAATTACTAAAGTATATTTCTTGCTGAAAGAAACCAAGTGGGGGAAAATGTCACACATGTTGCCCTGGCTTGGGAGAGGACAGAGTCTTCTGAATATCTGATAGGGTAATGCCTAAGATCCCTACAGATCAAGAAAATCCACAATCCATGAAAAAGCCTCTCCAGATGTTTAGAGTGGTGTCTTTCTTTTCTTCATTTTTTCCCCCCCAAACAAGTCTAAACATACGTAAATCCATAAGGAGCAACCATAAAATGTTCTGTGCTTCTCTCTGTGACTGAACTCAAGACCACAAGTGTGCATTCTGAAAACTTAGCAGTTTGACAATGGGCATAAAAGCTGAGAATTGCTTTATAGAGAACATGAGTTTCCCTAAGGCACTATAGAACTAGGGCCTCACAACTAATCAATTATTTTTGTGACGGAGGCCAAGACCAAACAAAGGCATTCGTCTTCATTAATACATACTAGGTCTCCAAATTAGGTCCATTTTATTTTTATTTTATTTTAAAGATGTGGGGTACAATTCAGCACTACATATACAAGCAGTCATCGTACAGGTAAAGTTTAGGCCTCCCTTTGGTCCCTACATTGCCTGGTTTGAGATCAGGTACCCTTATTTATATTACGTGCTTCTGCCCCCACCCACCACAGTATCCCACTACTGCCAATCCCTTTCTTATAGTATGATGGTAAATGAGGTCCCATTTTAAATTTAAATCAGGAAATCATCTAAGAATTCCACAATCCTCCTTTCTACGAAACAAGACAATGTACTGGAAAAAAATGAATGGATTCAGGCAGCCATGGTCTCTCATTCCTCCTCTACCACCCCATCACTCTATCTCCTTGGGAAAGTTGCTTAACTTCAGTCAGTTTTCCAAGATTGCTGGAGGATGCAATCTTCAGACCCCTTGTTCCTGTTCTAGAGGAAGGCAGGCTCCAGATAAAGCGTGGAACATGTGTGAAGCCCTGGCCATCAAGCCTGGCACACAGAGGGCACACAGACGAGCATCTTCCTAGTTCCACCCCATCGAGGCCCATGATGATTCCCTGTCCCTTTCTCCCCAATTCCAGTCGCAACTATCTCAAATCTAGTCACATTGGGCACAGTTCTCATTTCTTTTTTATTTTTAATTTTGAAGAGGTGGGGTACAATTCAGGGTTAGATATACCAATGTTCATTATGCAAGTACCCTTGTTGATGAGGTGTGCCCCATCCCTCCCCCCCCGACAGTTTCCCAATACTGCCAATCCCCCCTTCCCCAAAGTTCCCATTTTAAAAAGAAGGCCAATATGAAGGGAGGCAAGAGGGTGCTAAAATAATGTACTTCCCTATTTTAAAAAATTAAAAAGTTAAATTTGAAACAAATAGAAATAATAATCTATCTGCTGAGATGGAATGCCTTTGCACAGAGAAACCAAAATGACCTGCAAAACAGCCTCAGGAAAAAAACTGAATGTGGAACTCAATATACTGAATGTGAATACACATGTAATCATAGACTAAGGAGGCTAGACAAGAGATTTTAAAAGGATAAAACTTTGTGATTCAACCAGGCCAGGCATGGTGGCTTATGCCTATAATCCCAGCACTTTGGGAGGCTTCAGCCCAGGAGTTCAAGACCAGCCTTGGCAACTTGGCAAGAACTCATCTCCACAATTAAAAAAAAAAAATTTAGCTGGGCCTGGTGGCACACACCTGTGGTTCAAGCTACTTGGAAGGCTGAAGCAGAAGGATCGCCTGAGCTCAGCAGGTCAAGGCTATGGTGGCCTTGAGTGTGCCACTGCACTCTAGCCTGGGCAACAGAGTGAGACTTTGACCCCCCCCCAAAAAAAGACTTTATGATTTGCTCAACACTACCCAAGAGAGAATACAAGGGCTCCCTCTCCCAGAGTGGGCTACAAGTTTCTGTGCAAGCTGGTGCCCCAATCCATGAGGGATCCTTAACTTGCCTATCCTGGCATCCTTTTAGCTAGAACATACGACCTGAAGAGTATCTGAAGAGAAAATGAAAATGCACATCATCATAAGAAGATCGCACTGTTCTGGGAACTTAAGGATACAGAAAAAGGTTATCACTCACTGATGTTTGAAACTATATATCTATTATGTCACCCCACTCTGACCTCTATAATATCTCTTAAAGGCTGTTTCGTGCAGCACAATCACCACAAATGAACAATAATATGACCATGCTCCTTCCCCAACTCTAGATTATTGGAACACTCTGGACACATGTGATGCTGGGTCATTCAAAGACCTAACCTATACATGGAGAGACTGAACTTAATATTTAACAGGGTCTTTCTTTCCCTGTGTCATCCATTCTTAAAATACACCCATAAATGACTTGGTTAGTATTAAATATATATATCTAGCATCCATTTATGAACCTCACTTTCTTGTCCTATTATCTATATTTCGTGGGAATAGTGTCCCATCCAGGGTTATAAAATGACAAATGGCAGGGATTAAAGGTTCATGGCTTGCTTTATTTATATGGTCCCATGTAAACATGAATAGACAAGGATGAGGAACTTTGGTTGAGTTTACTATTTAGTTATATACTCATAAAACAATGGCAGCAGGATCCCTTTTCCTGATAATTATAGATGATGCAAGAAATGGACTATTTCTACCAACTTGTCCAATTCTTGCTATCAAAATGTTTTTTTTTTTAAAAGAAACAGCTTAAATTATTTCCCTCTATGCCTTCAAGGGTTTAGCAGACATAGCAAGGTTTAAAATTGAAATACTCCAGTCGATATCATTTCATACAAAGTTTGAATGGCTTACACAAGCCAGAATCGTCCCCTTCAGTACAACAATATTCATAGCTTTTGGTTCATTTTTAGTCATTACATTCTAGAAAAATGCATGTTTCTTTTTTTAAGAAGAAAACTCATTCTTGGCAGAGGTCCAAGTTATGAAAACTGGCCTAATTTTCAACTCTTCTTCATGTTTCTAACCAAGTCAAAATTGCCACCTTGTACTTGCAAATATGCAATACACGTTCCAAGAAAAATCATGCCACATGGTTTTAAAATGCAGGGAACTGTGGCAGCCTGTCTGTCTGCCTCCAATGAAGTCTGTTCCTGGTCCACAGGAGGGAGAAGAATAGCATTCAAGGGAAGCATTTCAATCCCAAGAGAAAAAGATGGCAATGTTCCTATCTTCCTAAATGTTCTATTATCTCCAAGTACTAGGTAACGAACTCATGTTGCATAATCTTTACCTAAACCCCAAGAGCTCCATTAAAATACATTTGGTGATTAAGTATGTTCACAGAGAGGCAAATTCTGGTCTCATTCATGTTAAGAGGAAACTTGGAGAAAGAGCAAATGAATCTAAGAAATGAAAGAGCCCTTACCTTAGACTCCAATCCCAAGAGACGATCCCATACCAACCACTCTATCAAAAAGTCTCAACAATCTTCCAATCTTCCCTCACATAGCCTTGCTATTAAATGGTTTCACCACCTCACACCTCAACAAGGAAGTGCATGCAACTCAACAGCACTATTCATGTGCTTTTTTAAAAATCTCTCCTTTCTTCATAGAATCATAAAACTTTTGTACTCGTTCAGCCTGAGAAAAAAATGAACAGAATAGTGAAGGAAATTCCATCGAGTTTATGACACTATGTAAGGGAAATAAACACCCAAGTTAGGAATAATCAATGTTCTCTTCCTTCAATTGCCTACAGGAGTGTGAACTTACAGCCCAAACTACAACAAGCGTGCACCATGACACCTGGAGAGATTATAGTCCTGAAGATGGGGCTGTAAGAACAGGACACAAACACCATGTTGGCCCCACTGTGGGGAAATTTTGTGAATACACATTTTGCATGTATTAACAATCACTCTCCACACAACTCAACTTAAGTATCAATATCGTCACTTTATCGACCAAGAAACTAAAGCTCAGAGAAGGTTAGGTTAACCAGCGCAATATTCACACCCAGACTTGTTCCCTGTTATCAGGCTGTGGACTTTAAAACAGGAATGACCAAAATGTCCCATTTAACCAACTTACATAGGAACTGCCGAATATAATATTCTAAACATAATAAATATTTGATTATAATCAAACAGTAATACAGCAACCAATAATAAAAACTTGTTTTCAACCCCTGGCCTTTTCTCTCCTATGATAAATTAAAGAACATTATGTAAGAATTCCTCAGGAAACATGAAGGCCTATGTGAGCACATTCACAAGCAACTCAGGCCCATGGTTTTCTGAAACTGGTAACAAGCTTGTATTTCTTCCCATCTTTATCTCATCATAAATTTTTTTCAATAAATAATGGAAATCAAAATTTCTCCCTTTTTTCTGCTGAGTTTATCTGAGACAAAAACTTCAGAGATTAATTGCCTGAAATTGGCTCTATATTTGCTTAAAAGCAAAGCCTATTAATTCAAATCTCAATCAGCTGGCTGAAGACTGACTACACTTAACCAGTGCTCAGGAAATGACCTATACTGCTGATATAAAACACAGTACCTGCCTTCAGGAAACATGTCATTTAGAGGTGTGTAAACATATACACACAAGAAGGGCGTCATAGGGTGTTACAACAGAAAACATAAAGGAAAAAGTGTGGACAGTGTGGAACCAACTGTTCTGCTTTGACAGCATGTGCGTAAGTTGTTATGGCAGGAGACATCACTATGAGGATAGTTCCTGGTCCACAGGAGGGAGAAGAGTAGCATTCAAGGGAAGCATTTCAATCCCAAGAGAAAAAGATGGCAATGTTCTTATCTTCCTAAATGTTCTATTATGAGGTGCAACTGAGTCTTCAAGGATTGCCTATATGACCTTGAAGATCATTAAAGGACAGGACTTGAATCCTTCCAAATGTGAGCTGCAAATAATCCTTTCCAAATCCCAGAAGGGGACAGGTATGCAGGCTGCAACAGGCCAAAGAAAGGGTGACCACAATGCTTCACCCAGGACTAGCAGCTGTGTCACAAAACCACATTACTTCTCAGCAGACACACAAGGACGAGAGGACAAGAGAAGCTTGGCACACACTGCACCAGACCAAGAAGATGTCTGTTTCCACCCCTAGTCAGGAGAGAGGATTTCATGACGGTGTGAAATGTGTCTGCTGCAGGAGGGGAAAGACTAGGCTGCTTCTCACTCCCATTCAACCAGGAAGTTGTTTCTTGGTATTTTGCTTCTTGACTCGTCAGTGGTATGATGTTAGTTTAGAGATGTTAGTATTTTGGATTTAAGAGATTTACTGGGGGAGAGGTGTTAAGTGTTTCTATTAAGCAAGTGAAGTTCAGCAACAAAAACCACTCCCTTTCACCCACGACGTAGAGACTTCCAGGTTCTATCCCAGACCCAACATGAGGACTATTGTAAGGAGGGTATAGGAATTCATGCCTTCCTAAGGTATGGTAGTGATTTCCTATGCATGTGAAGTTGGCAAATCACTTCTCCAAAATTGTAAATAAAGGCCCAAATTCAAGTTCTTTCCCTTTCAGATTGTATAGTATTTATTACAATTATATGTGCAACTTAACTGTCTTAGCTAAGGGTTTTGGTGTGTGAGGGTTAGATTCATAACAAGTAAACTCTAACAAATATCAACTCTATTTCTCAGAAAAACATACTGCTTATGTTCTTAAATGTTCAGAAGTTCAAAGGACAGGCAAGCCTCAGACAACATTTTGTTGGGGACTTTACAGATAAGAAAACAATCCAGAGATCAAGGACACACACCTGGTAGCTAAGCTACATTCTCTCCCCAGAATGTCTGATCCACACCAGTCATAGTTCAACATGAGAATTTCAATCCACTCCCCTTTCCAAGTTTTCTTATTTTTACCAGCAAATACAAAACCTATATGACCGTCAGGTGAATAGCATGAGTTCAGTCAGTGACACTCTTTCTAATATTCTATATTCACCTACCTCCAAAGACCCCAAAAGCAAAGAGACCAGTTTAACTGGTTCTGCACTGTAAACCCCAAATCACAGGCCTCACTTGTGAGTACTCTTTTCCAGGAAGTATCTGCAAGAAAATTACCAAATGTGAAAGGAGCATATTACCTAGATGCTCTCCAGGAGCCATCTAAGATAAGGAACCCCTGCAAGAATTCGGAAGAGAGACAGCTGAGAACACTTAAGGAAACATCTCAGTCTTCTAAAAATCTCCATACAAAGAAGCAGAAAAAAGGTCACAGGAGCCCACAGATCCATTACTATTCTCACTGTTCTGTCCAGAGCCCAAATCAAGTCTAAGATGAGAGAGCTCATATTTTTGCACATTTCATCCTTGTAACTACTATTTCTTATCTATTTCTTCCTTCCTTCCACGATCAGGGCTACAGATGGGCAGGTAGATAAAGAAAGCACAGAAATGTGTTATGGTATCAGTCAGGACTTTTGATTTAACTAGAAGACAGTGCTTCTATTCTCTAAAGAGCTTAAAATTAAAAGATTCAATATAGAATTGTGTCTTCTTTAGGTCGAAGCTACCTTATCTGGAACACCAATTCCTTTAAAGAAGACTATATCCCAACTGCAGGGAATGTGTAGACTTCTACTAAGAATGAAGCAATCAAAGCGGACAATAAGGCAAGACATTAACTACCTAATGCCACCACCTCAATAAATGAGTCATTTTGTATAGGTAAGTTAGCAGGTAACTAAAAGTAAAATAAATGATGCACCACATCTTTTGTCTTGAAGGGGCCAATCTGGATAGAACCCTTCCAAATCCTTGAATTACTGAGCACATTAAAATATTTTTCTTGGCCAGGCACAGTGGTTCATGCCTGTAACCCCAGCACTTCTGAAAGCCGAGGCAAGAGGACTGCCTGCGTCTAGGAGTTCGAGACCCACCTGGGCAACATGGCAAGACCTCATCTCTCCAGTAAATCAAAAAACTTGCTGGGTGTGGCGGCACAGGCCTGTAGTCCCAGTTAGGTGGAAGGCTGAGACGGAAGGACTGCCTGAGTCCAAACAGGTGGAGGCTGCGGTAGCCATAATCACTGCCACTGTACTCCAGCCTGGGCAAAAGAGTGAGACTCCAACTCGCAGTAAACAAATTAATTAAATAAAGATACTTTTCTTAACAGTTCAGGGAAAGCATTAAGAACACCAACTGCGATCCAGTCCTTGCAATTTAGTGCCAGCCTCTGGGAATATTACAACATGCAGTTATATTCTAACTCCCACAAAGAAGGAGCTCAGTCATCTGGGCTCTGCATGTTTGTTCAGTCATTTACAACTGTGCTCCAGAACAGACTGGGAGGTAGGTAGTCGGCACTGGCCAGAGAGCAAACTAGGCTCCAGTTAGATGACCTATCACTGTAACAAAAATCACCTCTATGTTAGAGAAGTGGAAATAATTTGAATGAAGCCAGGCTCGGTGGCTCAGCCTGTAATCCCGCGCCTTTGGGAGGCTGAGGTGAGTGGATTGCCTGAGTCCGCGGGTTCGAGACCCGTTTGGGCAGTGAGACCTCACCTCTACAATAAATCAAAAAATCAGCTGGGCGTGGTAGCGCGCGCCTGTAATTTCGGCTACTCAGAAGGCTGAGGCGGAAGGATTGCCAGAGCCCAGCAGGCGAGGCTGCGGTGGCCGGGAGCGGCCACTGCACTCCAGTCTGGCAACAGAGTGAGACTCCAACTCAAAAAAAAAAAAAAAAATTTGAATGAACACATAATGAAGGATGCAAGAGAAGAAATCCTACTGTGAGAGTTTATTCCTTCAAAGGGGGTGCTATGGTTTGAATGTGTCCCCAAAGCTCATAAGTTAGAAACTTGATTCCTGATGCAATAGTGTTGAGGAGGAGGGGTAGGTAACGAGAGGTGATTAGACCACGAAGGCAGAGTGAACAGATTAATGCCATTATCGTAGGAGTGGTTTAGTTATGTCCAGAGTGAGTTTGTTATAAAATGAGAGTTCAGTCCCCCCCACCTCCCGCCACGTGATGTCTTCCAGCATATTATGACACAGAAAGAAGACCTTCACCAGATACCAGTTCTTCGATCTTGGGTTTCTCAGCCCCCAGAATCACGAGCTAATAAATTTCTGTTCATTATAAATTACCTACTCTGTAGTATTATATCTTAGCAACACAAAATGGACTAAGATAAGGGGGGGGAGCCGGGTTGGTCAGTGGGTCAGGTGGGAAAAAAGGGCAACTGATTTCTAAAGATAGCTGGTGAGGCTGCATTTAACAGGACAGTGCCCTTTTCAAGGGAGCCAGCAGCCCTGTGCTCTGGACTATAATGGCACCAACAGTAAAAGTTCCAGAAAATACAAGAAAGGAAAAGGATGAGCACATGCAATGATTCATTCATCAGTAGTAGAAGAAACGGCACTGGCGAGTCTCTTCATATCAAAAGCATCTAAAATAATGGAGATTCTAGATTCTATCAGCAGCTATCACTAACATTTATTTCACATATGCAGCTGCCCTCTGCTCACTCGAAAACCCCAGCTGACTTCACCTTCAGCAATTTTAGTTAAAAATGCCATTTTAAGAAACCTCACAATTCTTTACTACAGGCAAATTAAGTATAAAGTTATTCTTAGATTTTAGCCACTAAGAGATGTGGCATTTGATATTCAACACTTAAGTAATGAGTCAATCTGATAATGTTAACCCTGAAATTCAATCATATGGCTGTATGTAGAATAAATAAATACTCTACTCTTGAAGGTGACTTAATTCAACAATGGATAAACCTAACTTGGAGGGCAGTTCCTGCTGTGCAGCAGCCCACTGGGGTTTGGACTTCCTGACTGACCAGCCAGGGCACAAAAGTTACATCACAAAACAACAGACAAACACTAAACTTCAACCACCACGAAGCCAGGGCAGATGCAGCACTGAAACCCAAGAATCCTATGATTCCTACAATACTAGAAGGCAAGCATCATATACAAAATAATTGAGTGAATCTTTTTTTTTTTTGAGTTGGAGTCTCACTCGGTCGCCCAGACTGGAATGCAGTGGCCACTCCCGGTCACCGCAGCCTCGACCTGCTGGGCTCCGGCGATCCTTCCGCCTCACCCTTCCCAGTAGCCGGAATTACAGGCATGCGCTACCACGCCCGACTGATTTTTTGATTTATTGTAGAGATGAGGTCTCGCTGCCCAAACGGGTCTCGAACCCGTGGGCTCAGGCAATCTCAGCCTTTCAAAGGTGCGGGATTACAGGCTGAGCCACCGAGCCCAACTTGAGTGAATCTTAATAAAAACTTGTTTAGTAAAGTGGCTAACCATGTGTCCATAATAAAAGACGAAACATGGAACTCTGTGAGGCCCTCTCCTTCAGTCCCAAGAAGTTTCTCTACATTGCTCCGTTGTGACTTCACAGGTCACTCAATTTCTTAGAGTCACATCCACAGTATAATTTCAATACTGAAAAATCACTGCAAGCATCACCAAAGCACTCAAACTAAACTCTTCTCGTTGGCTGAGAGAAAAATGTTGAACATCTCAGACACAAATCAAAAGGCAAGAGATTAAGTGACGAAAGGGATTCCGATTCCGTTCTGGTCTCCTGTTCCACCCATGGTCCCTTCCCACTCGTCACCAACCCGACCTTCAGTTAAGGTTTCAAACCGTCCCTTGCTTCTTTCTCAGCACTTCAAGAAGTCAACTCTAAAATAACACTGCCCTTGAACCTGAATATATTTACACTATTCATACAAAGTCAGACTGTAAGCAGATTTGTGACTCCCTGAACTATTTCTAAACACAGGCATAATCTGGTTTGTGAACCTAAACTACTTTTATTGTTGTGTTGTAGGCACTAGCACACTTTGGAGGACATAATCCTCCCCTGAATGAGGTGACTGAGGGCAATATTTGTTTTCTTTTTGGTATTCAAAGTCTGTATACAACTTTTAATTTGCCTGTGTTGAATATTCATAAGATATTTCATTCGTTACTCATAGTTGCATTATTATTCCTTTAAAAAATAAAGGTAAAAGAGAAAGCCCACCATTAAGGGTTTTCCTTTGAGGTTCCTTCCATTTGATAGCGCTGCCTATCAGAGAGAACGCACCTATGCCATCAACTAAAGTTTCCAAAGTCAGAGTACCCTCATGCAAACTCATACCATGATCAACTAAAATTTAACTTGGTTAAAATTTAAATTAAAAAAAAAAAAAAAAGACAGGAGAGAGCATTTTAAGCAAAATTTCCCCTTTAAAACATCATCTTTTGTTAGAAATCATGATGTATTACAAGTAATCATATTATAAAAGCAGATACATTTTTCTCGGTATTATACAACCATTTCTTTTTTAGTTGTACACACCCATGATTGCTTTCTCATAATAAGAATCACAGGGAACAACTTAAGTTAAGTAAATAAAAGGGCACTTTTACAGCTTAGCTAAGGCTTAAACAAACCTAGTGCTAATAGGGTTCTAACCACCTTCCCTGACTACTCTGTACAATGATACCAGGCAGTCATCTAAAAGAAGAGGAAAGTTAGAACTGTGATAAAAGGTATGCTTCCCTCTATTTTTCAGTCCCCTCCACTCCTCCTTCTTGCTACCAATAGGCAAACCTCTCCCATGCCCCCAGGAAGGGAAAATAAGCACTCACTGTGTGTCCATTCTTTCAATAAGTATTATTAATAAGTATTTATTGTGTACCTGGCAATGTATTTATGTGCCTGGCACATATAAATGTACAAATACTTCAACACATAATATAGGGAGTCCTCACACCAACCTTAAGAGAGACCCCTATTTTACAGAGAAGCAGCAGAGGCTCCATTAGATTAGAGAACCTACCCAAGGTCACAGAGCTAGTAAGAAGGGCAGGGCTGAATGCCGGCTCAGATGTGTCTGGCTTCAAAACTGTAGGAACCTGATCACTTATTTAGATGAGCACTTTTCCTTACAGGCCATAGTGATGTAAAGCCAAAGGTCTGATCCCAGAACCTGCTCCCATCCCACTCAGGAACTACAGCTGCCTGCGGGTGGAAGTCAGGATGTAAGACCTGGGAGTAAAAAGCGTCTGTGGGCAGTCACAGCTGGAAATGTCCCTTCAGACAACTTTCCCCACTGGCCCTTCCTTGAGTACACCGTTCAGGCGGAGGGAAGCTTCCAGTGGGCTGCTTTCTGAAGGCCCTCTCCTCTTGGCTCCTCTGAAACCAACCCCCACTTTTCAGTCAACCTCTGACCCAAGGCACCTTAAGAAGCCTGCCAGTTGCCAAGGAATAGCCCCGAGTGCTGATCACTGCCCCACTGAGACACCTCCTGTATGCTGCCCTCCCTGCAGAACTCCTAAAAGCACTGCCAGGGTCAGTAGGAAGGGAATGACTGCAAAAATGACACAAAGCAAGAACTTACATTTCACAACTACCTAGGGATCAGAAGGGTGCCCACACATTGCGCTGGCCACCCAGGGGCAAGCGACTGTGAGCACTCACAAAATTAGCTACCCACTTGGTTCTTTCAACACACTTATCTTGGGAAGGCAGAAGTGCTGCTCCTTTCTTCCCCAGGATTCAGAGTTCTGCCTTGTGGTTTCCACCCAAACCCATCTATTCCCTTCATGAATTCCTGAGGAAACAAAGTCTGCCTGACTTGCTGATCTAGGGAAGTCCCTCAATTTAACCTACAGCCATAAGCACCCCAAATTACCCTACAGAATCATAGGTAGAAAAAAGAACACCAAATTGAAACTCTTCCAGCCCCAAGTACACCAAAACTTGCTTTCTGAAGATAAATGCATGATATTAAAAGTAAAAAGAAATTCTGATCATCTGAGTCAACTGTTCTGCCATTAAATCGATGTATGACTTAGAACAAATAAGTTTCTTAACTTCTCGGAAGTGTGGCCACCTCACAATAAAATGATCATAGCTCTGGGGTCAATAAGACACCAGTCTAGACACTAGGGACACAAGTGAACAAAACAGGCAAAATCTGTGCTCTCACTCTTGAAGGGGCATACCAGGCAAAATCTGTGCTCTCACTCTTGAAGGGGCATACAAGCAAAATCAAGTACATACATGTCATGCTTTATGAACAAATGCTGATGGGTAAAAGAAAGGAAGTGGGGGGGGGCTATAAGGAAAACCCTGGCAGAGCAAAGAGGAGAAGGAACGCCGGGGATGGGAAGGTTGCCATTTACAGTGGGTGGTCGGGCAGGCCTCTGATACCCTGTCATTTGGGCAGAGAGCAGATGAAGGTGATGAATGACATCCCCTGCACTGGCTCTATGGGACCTTGAGAGTCAGAACTGATTTATGCAGAAAAAAGAAAAATCAAGCAAGCACCGAAAGACGGGCTACACTAGCTCCCCTACCTCTGCTGCCTGCAGGCAACACAGTGGTTCTGTTCCAGCTTCCACAGCAGTGACATGCTCCACTCCCTCTTGTCAACAGCAGACACAGTGCCCAAAGGGCGCTCCACTGCCGTGTACCACTGTGAAAACAGGCATTGCAAGGCACGTATCAGGGGCAGGACCCTTTCTCTGGGCATGTCCAGCCATTCCAACACTGGCTGCTTCCTCGTGCCAAGCTCGAGCATGGGTTTCATAGAGAAAGGGCCGTGAGAGGCAAAGCCAGAGGCTCTGGCCTAAAAAAGCTACAAGATTTCTCCATTCACCCCCTGACTACACATCTTCTCTTCAGTAGTCACTTTTCAGGCAAAACTTAAACGTAAGGTCTCAGGCCTCCATTGGCAGAGCCTGGCTATGATTTTCTAAGTAGGCACAGAAAACAACCTCTCTCCTCTAACCTCTCTCCTCTGGAGGGATAATAGTCAGAGAAAGATTTTTTTTTAATTTAAGAATAAAACCCTGAATTTATGGTGCACATCATTACATATTATTTGGCATGTGGCCACTTGGGCTATGTGGTTGCAAAATTAAACTTTTCAATAGTATTAACAAAAGCCAATTAACAGAGCCATTATTAAGAATGGCCTCTGTGTGTCATCTGGTTGTGGCTGCATGTCTTCCATTTCAAATTACCCTGGCATCTTATTAAGGCACTTCCTGTGAGTTCTATAGCCAGAAACTACCCTCTGGACACTAATAGCAGGTTCTTTTCCCTGGTAATAAACCCTCCCTGGTAATTCATCGACTAAATGGGACATCATATTCTCATAGTAAGAGGACTGGGGGGGCAAGGGTTGTTTGCTTTTTGTCTTTTTTTTTAATTGAACGTGCCAAAAATTAGAAAGTTGCACGTTTAAAAATCCTAGATTTCTAGTTTCTCTTTAAAAAAAACAGAACTCAGAATACTCATGCATGCACTTGCAAGGCACAGGCCCAGTGTTCCTGAGGGGAGAATAGCAACCGAAGTTCTTCAACCCTTGACAATCAGTCACCGGATGAGATGCTTGTTGTTGCTGCTCCTGGGTATTGTTTTATTTTTAATGAACTCACCCAGATCTACTGGATCAAAATCCCTAGGAACGGGCCTGAAAATCTGCAATCAACCCCCAAATAATTCAGAATAACTGCAATATTGCCCGATGGGAAATAATATCAGAAAGACTCCAGTAGGTACCACCAAGACCCACATTCTCAATAAAAAAAATCAAAAGCACTCCAAAACACCAACACCTTGGAGTCCATGTTAAGTAAGTTAAGCATCATACTGCAGCTAATTAACTGCATTGTTATCTCCCAGACATGTGGAAACAAGCAGGTGTGGCCCTAACAGCATGGCAGAAACCAAAGGAACAGATGCCACATAACATTCCAACAAAAACACTGACTATGGTAAGAGGCCACACAAGCACCCTGCCTCCCTTCCCCATTCACTGGGGTGACTGTGTTAATTTATCACCCAAACAGGACATAGGAGAGCGAATGGGGCACTGAAAGTAGAGGGCAGCCCTTCAGGTCCCCTCCTGCTGCGGAAGCTTTTCTGTCTTCTCAATAAACCTTAAAAACAAAAAGAGTAAGTATGCCAGGATAGCAGGTGGGAACCAGGACTGCCTAGGGCAAGATGGAGGTATGGTTACTTTCCCTATACTGAGCTTCAAGAATTTTTGTTTTAAGGAAAAAAACAAAACAAAATGATGACTAATTATCGGATTCTAAGTTCTCACCCCCAGCACTAGACCAGGGTCTGCACACAGCAGGCTGTCAGTAAACAGTTATTCAATGAATAATCAAGAGGCCAATAGGTGCTTGCAAGATAAATCTATTCAGTAATTTGTAAACAAAGATCTTTACAAACAGTCTCAGATAGGAGGTTCAACCCTTCAAAACTCTAGACGATCTCTCCTTCGCCAAGGCTTCCTGGCAAGTCCACCACAGCAGTTCCCCCACCTCAAAAGGCAACCCAGGAATAAGCTCGGTGAGATACAGATTCTTCACAGGATATACAAGCAAACGGAGGACACCAAATATGACTCAAGAATTGACTCACCTGCCTCTGTGGTGGACAGGGCTTCTCTCCAGGGCCAGAAATCCCCCATTGTTCCTTATGAATCTCACCCTCCTAAACTGTACCAATACTGGCCCTACAACGCCACTGCACAACTATGTGCAAGAAGCTTAAAGTGTTAAGATTAATGAGGAAAGTCCTAAATACTGCTAGAAAACCCACAATCACCATTTAGTCCTTACAAAAAAAAGACAGAGAACCTTCATCTTCATTAGAATGATCAACAAAATAGGAGTGTGATAAAATAAGCAAGAAGACTCAGACGGAGAGGCCTCCCGCCTGCCTGAGAGCGAACTCCAAGCCTCTGGAAGGATGTGGGGGCTGTCCATATGCCACCACACCTACAGCCCTTCACAGACCCTTCCCGGGTCCTCTCAAAGAGCCCCGAGCTAGGAGAAGCACCAGTCTCTTCCGCACGAGGACATCCCTTCAAAAACCAAGCAAAAGAAATGGCAGGAGGGGGCTTTGGAGCTGACGGGCTGCTCCGTGTTCTGACTGTGGTGACACAAATCTCCACACGTGAAAACTCTACAGACGTGTACACCAAATGAAAACTGAAGTCTATTTTATTTATGACAATTTTTAACAACATAAAATTAAAAACAAAGAGAGCAGCAATGATTCAAAACCCAGGACGCCTCTGAGTCTTCAGTCACTTTTCCTGTTTGCTCAGTGAGGGGCCCCCAGACAGACAGACACATCCGCTTCGGGATTTTGCTTTGCTGGCGTTGTCTTTGTTACCGCCCCCTTGCTGCCCTCCCTTTTCCTATTCTTACCACACTGTCATGCAAGAAAGTTGATTCAGGTCTTGAGTTGGGAAAATGTGGTATTGGCCTGAACAGATCTAATTCCTGCCTCAAGGGCTACAATCAAGGAAGAAGAGTTGGAGTCCAACAGGCCCAAGGGGAAGTGCTGAGGGTCTATTAAGACACAGAGAAACAGAAGAAATGGAGTCAGCAGCATTTACAGAGCATCACCCAATGTGAAGAAGGTGTACTCCACTTTCTGAAGACCCAATGCAAAGAAACTAACCTCATCAACCCAGATAAATCAAGGTAGAGTAATCATGGGCTCAAAGACAGCAGTGGTAAGCAACATTACTAACTTCCAGAGCCCAGTCCCTTATCTGTATCTGCATCTTGGAGTGAAGATGAGGACAAAGGTTCTCACGTGGGTGTATGAAGTCTAACACAGTGCCTGGGATATGGTGAGATAAAGAAACAGTAATTATTGTAATTGCGTAAGCATTCTCTGTATTATGTAAAACTGACAACACTCTACTAAAAAGGACTTCATTAAATTTTGCCTTATGAACCACTTTTCCCATCTAGCACTGAAAGTGAAGCGCATATTATTCAAGACTAGCGGATAACTGAGAAAACTCAGCAGTAACTTTTCTTTTTCATCCTTTCTTAGGTAGAGACATATAAAATAATCTCAGTTAGGTCTTTGGAAAAGGAGTCATAACAGTTGACAATTTTAAAAGAACAAAATTCACGTGAAGACAAATATTTCTATAGTCACACCTCTTTACAATCAGCAAGTGTGTTCCTAACCTGTTACTCAGATCAAAGAATTTTTTTGTAGCATTCACTACAGTTCACTAAGTTTAAGGAAATTTCCCTGAATATCCTTTTTAACGTGTATGAACTGCAACTTCAGACACAGAGTTTGTTTAAAATGGGGGATACCTGATTATAAGCCCTGGGGAGATAATTTGCCATTCCAGAGAATAAAAGACAGGGCATTTATTTCTGAATGATGTTCAGGCAGTTGCAATGCCAAGTACAAATCTGTAGGCCTCCAGTTTACTCCATCAGAGGTCAAGCCCAAGTAGAAATCAAGGACACCAATGTTTACTTGGGCAATGTCCTTTCAATACACAGAGCCAACAGATTTTTGAACCCTGACAGTGCAGGCACAGCAGGGCTTGCTGGAGGTCTGGCCTAGCCATGCAGAAGGAAACTTGAGAGGCCCACAAAGAAACCCTGCTGAGCCACCATGGACCGCAGTGTCAGGACCACCAGCAATTAGATTTCCAAACCATCAATCACAAGTCATCAAGCTATTGTATTTCACTCTTAGTACTCTAGTAAATTACACAGGGAGTTTGCGTCTATTTAAAGGATGAGAGTGAGCAGGCTCAACTAGGCGTCTTCTCATTATAGTTTCCAATTCTTCAAATGATGTGTCCAATCTGGAGCTCTGTGCATCTCAACTACTCCTGTAAATGAGGAAACAGCAATGGTGGGTCTGGCCACATTAACTGCTGGAGGCACTGTGCAATTTAATTACTCATCCAGTATCTTGTGTGACCTCTGTGCAGTTAGAAATATAGTGAATGTAATGACATTCAACCAAGGAGGTCAATGGCTAGGAACAATGGTAAGTGAAAGAATGCTCCCACTTCTCTCCAGCAGGCACCAGAAAAAATCTCAGGGAAGACTGAGCAGCTGGCTCAGAGGAAACCATAAGAAGAGGATCTGCTTGCGTAACTGGCCAGGGACAAAGGGAGGTGCTGGTATGCTCAAAGACCTGGGTCTAAGCATAAGCAATACAGAAAAGGAGAATGCAATGCACTAAAGGGGCAAAGCTCCAATGCCATCTTCTCAGCTCATTTCGATCCTGGTAGTCTAGGAAAGCTCTCCCCAGCATGTCAGTCAGGACCCCAGAAGGTGCAAGAGGGTTTGCTCTTGCTCCTTCCCTTATCTGGCTCACCCAATAGGGTATCAGCATCTCCTCCTTATTGTAGAGCAAGACATTATATCAAGACATTATAAGCAGTTCCCCTCTTCCACGCCCCTACCTCAGCACAGGTTCAGAGCCTTACTCCTAAATATACTAGAGAGAGAAAAACTTCGGAAAGGTCAGTATGATAAAATCAAGATGAACATGGTGATATATCCAACAGGTATTCTATTACTGCTTAAAGGAAGATATTATTTTACTTTTTAACAGTAAACTCCTGACATGTAGCTGTTAAGCGAGGTCCAAATATTCCATTTTGACGGAAACTGAGTGAATCAACCAAGTAAAGCCTTCATGGCTAGTAGGCAGGACACGTGGGTGGGGGGCGGTTGGGGGGACATTTGCGTGATTCACATTCGCCTGGATCCTAGTCACAATTTGGTACCACCAGGTGACAAGTATTTGTTCCAGATTAAATATTCACTGGGTCCTGTGGCTGGCTAGATACAAGACAGCAGTAGCAATTACAAGAATCCCAAAAGAGGCTTCAGTCCATGGAGATTAGGCAAGGAGAATACTGGGAAGAGTATACAGAGGAAGACCTACACTCTTGTAAGAAACGAGGCTAGGTGGAAAATGAGCTATTGCAATCATCTCACATTACGGAGCTTTACATGATATTATTTTTATTCTATAAAAATTAGAATGAACACAATGTAATGTTTTTTGAAATTTAGACCTAAAATCATGTATTTTTCAAAATTTTTTATTTTAAAGATGTGGGATACAATTCAGGGTTAGGTATACAAATATTCATCATGCAGGTACCCTTGAAACTATACTTTTTAAATGGTCATCTTTTAAGGTTCAAACTACAGCTAACATCATGTTTCCAAAACTCATTTGTTGAAAGCGATCAAGTGATATGATAAACCCTCAGTAACTGATGAGATATTAATGGAGTTCACCCTCCTAAAAAAATGTTTATGAAATATAATTTTGCTGATAATAAATTAGTAAAAGCCAGAAAACTTTATCTCACTGATAGAAATCAGCTGTTAGAGTTGTCAGTTATTCTGTTTCCCTTCAGGCTTTCCTTTAAATACATAACCCCCTAGGCTGGGCTCAGTGGTTCAGCCTGTAATCCCAGCACTTTGGGAGGCCGAGGCGAGTGGATTGCCTGAGCCCTCGGGTTCGAGACCCACCCAAGCAACTTGGCGAGACCTCATCTCTACAATAAATTTTAAAAAAAAATTAGCTGGGCATGGTAGCGCGTGCCTGTAGTTCTGGCTACTTGGAAGGCTGAGGCGGAAGGATCGCCGGAGCCCAGCAGGTAGAGTCTGCGGTGGCCACAAGCATGCCACTGCACTCCAGTCTGGGCAACAGAGTGAGACTCCGACTCAAAATAAAATAAAATAAAATAACCCCCAACAAATGGCTCAGAATCATGAAAAGACATTTTTGGATGTGGATCGCAATACAGCAGTCTTATTACAGCTTAATATCTAAACACATGAGAGAACCCAATTCATTTCAAATAAACTGTAAAGGTACACGTCACAAAAATCTTAAATAATTTCTCCATTAACTTATGCTTATTTCTTCTATCTGCCATAACCATTCCTGTCCCTTCATATAAAAACAAACTTTCATGTCTAAAAATATCTTGCTGAATTTTCACTATTACATCTCTAGAACTGGTTAATACTCAGTAAATATGTGCTGAAAGGAGCTGAAACTCACTCTACCTTTTTGTTTAAATGGTAACACAAGAACAGATGACACAACATAACCAAGTGGTTAATTTTTACATTAAAAAAAAAAGCCAAACCAGGGCAACATACCGAAACCTCATCTCTACAAACATAAATAAATAAAAATGAGCTGGGCATGGTGGTACACATCTGTAGTCTCACCTATTCCGGAGGCTGAGGCAGGAGGATTGCCTGAGCACAAGAGGTTGAGGCTGTGCAGTGTGCCGTCAGTATGCCACTGCACTCAAGGCTGGGAGACAGACTGAGATCTCAATTCAAAAAACAAACAAACAAACAGGTCACTTAACAACAACACTTTTAAGATTCAGCGAACTGTAGTTATTTCCAAGAAGAAGCTATATACTAAACATGGGCACAAAATTTTGGCAAAAGAAATAATCAAAGATTTTCTTTCTCATCTAAAAATCACCAAATTACCACACAAATAAAATCCCAGACCTTCACAGATTCTTCTTTTAGCTTCATCACCAAACACCACCTACAGTTTTAAATAAGAAGACTTTGAGCAGGCTTATACCAACTGTGGCCATTGACACATCCTGTGCCTATGGAGACCTGGACCCTGTTTAGCACAGAGCAAACAGAAGGCATTTGTGCCTTCTGTTGAAAAGATGAAACAACACTGAAAATAAGGCTAGAAAAGGGTGTTTTCTCTCTCTCTTTTTTTTTTTTTTTTTTTTGAGTTGAAGTCTCACTCTGTCACCTAGGCTGGAGTACAGTGGCCACTCCCGACCACCGCTGCCTTGACCTGCTGGGCTCCGGGGATCCTTCCACCTCAGCCTTCCAAGTAGCTGAAACTACAGGTGCACGCTACCACGCCCGGCTAATTTTTTTATTTTATTGTAGAGATGAGGTCTGGCCAAGTTGCCCAGGCGGGTCTCGAACCCGCGGGTTCAGGCAATCCACTCACCTCGGCCTCCCAAAGTGCAGGATTACAGGCTGAGCCACTGAGCCCGGCTGAAGAGGGTGTTTTCTTACCACCTGAGTGTGAGTAGCTCCTATAACCCTTAGATTTAAATTGCCCATGAAGTACCAATATCGGTGATGTTGGCTGGAAATAACCTTTTCTGTGGAACAATCTAGGTACCCACCTAACCCAACCCCCACCTACTGCGGGCTCCACTTAAGAGGGGAAAAGAACAATACTGCCAGATACTATTGGGAGCAGGGGGGTGAAAGAGGTGTTATTACACTGTTTCAAGGTTTGCACAAGAAAAAGGTAGACTGCGTGGTTTAAGTTAAAAAAGAAAAGCATACAAAATTAAAATGTCAGGACTACAACCAAAAGTACACAATACGTGAGCCAAAACCTTAACACTGACAACAGAACTGTGGCATTTTAGAACTGCATGATGTACTCTTGCTCTCTGAGAGATTAAACTTTGTCTTTTCTAATCCAACACTGTATTTGTATTCTTTGTTACAGTAGTTACTACTACTACTAAAAAAAAAAAAAAAGCAACATATATTAAGTATCCTGATGCTCAGTTATTTCTGAAGCCCACTGGGGTCAACTATAGAGGAAACAGATCAAAATCAGACTGATAGGGATAAAGCATTCGCCCTAATTGGATCCAGAAATGCACATTTTAAAAAGTCACTTTAGTGCTCCCGACTCATTATGGTATTAAAATAGCACTATGATTACAATGCAAGATAATCATATACTTAGAGAGGCAGCTTAAGTAATTGCAGCAATAAGCCACGTGTAAAGAAGTATACAAATAAGCAACAATGAAAAAAAAAGAAAATTTGTTTCACTTATCTATTCCCAAAATAGTATGAAACCCAACCTTTTATTGAAACTACAGTACAGTTTATAGCAAACCACCTAATCCAAAGGGCAGTTTCATTTGTGGGAAAGTAAGAAAACAAGGGGAGGGGGAACTGGTCTAAATAAAAGCAACAGAATATTACAGCTCCTTCTAACCCAATTATTAGCAAACCGAGCTGTCACAGCAATTATTAAAGCAAATTTCCTGGTAATTAAAGGCTAAGACAACCTGCCACACACCCCGTTTTGGTGCCAGTTAGAGAGAAACAGCTCTGTCTGGGAGACCAGTTTGGAGCCAGCAGTTGGAGAACTCTGCCCGCTGAGGACTCTGGGCTGGACAAAAACAGGCAGACTCATCTCCAAAGGTGAGTGGCTCGCTCACCGAATATTGAGCACTGATGTGCTTTCCCGAAGTCTGAAGCTAAGTAGTGGCAAGTGTAACCAAAAGCCAAAGACCACCAAAGCCAGTTGCTACTGGAAGAGCCTTTGTGTTCAAAGGCTCCCTCTGAGGCTGAATTTTCAAGTGACAAGCTTAGAAAAAACTCGTGAGAGAAGAGATAAACTCTTTACAACTGTAAGCTAATTTTTAAAGATTCTAATAAAAGTCAAGTTAAATTATGGGGCCTCTCTACCCAACTTCCAGTGAGGTAACATGTTTGCAAGTTATGTGTGGCTCTTGGTTTACTCTTCCTAGAGGAGTATCCCAAATATGTCACTGTGCTTTTTTCTCACCGGAGTGGACCCCTTGCCCAGTGTTCCACTTAGCTATCCCCTTTTTGCCAACAATCCCTCCCATGGAAAGAAACTGCCTCAACCTATGCAACAAAGTCAGAAATAATTATTTGCTAGTACAGGAAGCATAAAAGGAAATGAGCTTAGAGATGCCAAAGCCGGAAACAAGTTAGGAAAAAACATCCAACGTTCAAACTTTTTAAAAAGAAAACTCTGAGATGAAAAAGAAATCCTCAATTCTTAGACAAAAGGCTCTAAATCTGAATACAATTGAAAATTGGAGGCTTAAGGTTTATTTCCTTCAAAATTAGCAAACCAATTCAAATCACATGTGTAATGCATTTATAGTGCTATGAAATAACTTAGAGACCTGGGCCACATCCCGAAGACTATGAGCCAGAGGCTGCTCCGGGGATCTCCAGAGCCCTCCCACAGTCCACATTTAATATATTTATAATGCTTATCATAAAGCAAAAATGCAATCAACTTAATTGATTAACATGGCTTCTAAAGAAGTGATCTCTCTCCCACTAAGATCATGTGACCATCAGCTTTCCTCCCGTCCAACCCCCAATCATTCAGAAAGAGGGGGAAAAAATAAATCAGTCCATAAAGTCCATTTTTCTATAATTTCAAAGATCCTCATAGCTAGAGACTAGGCATCCACATTAGTTCAATTTATCAGGCAACATATAAAGTGTTTCCAGAAGCAACCGAGGATTAGAAGGATCCCTGAATCTTGGTGAAGGCAAGAGCAAGTCTGTGAGAGGCCAGAGTGGGAACCAGCAAGAACAGTCAGAAGCGCTTCCCATCCCACGCCTTGGAGCAGAGTATGTACCCTCTCTAATGTAGATGAAACAAATAAGCGGAAAGAAGCAAAAGATCACTGTGGCTAAGAAATATCTTTAGAGGAATTCATCTGGGCCTACATTTTAAATCATACCTCAGAGTGATCGCCTAAGAAATGAAATACATTTCCTCTACTTTGTTTGAATCGGAGTCTCACTCTCTCACCCAAGCTGGAGTGCAGTGGCACAATCAGGGCTCACCACAGCCTCACCCTCCTGGGTTCAGGTGATCTTTCCACCTCAGCCTCCCAAGGAGCTGGGGACTACAGGTGTGTACCACCATGCCCAGCTAACTTTTTTGACTTTTTGTAGAGACAAGGTCTCCCTATGTTGCCCAGGCTGGTCTCAAACTCCTGGGGTCAAGCAATCCTCCTGATTCAGCCTCCCAAAATACTGGGATTACATTTTCTCTACTTTTTCTCTCCTTCTAAGTGTGAAATTTCTAAACATACAGAAAAGTAAAAGGGATTGTCCTAAACGTAATGAGTATCTGACTACTTAATACCTAGATTCCGCATTTGTTAACATGTTGACATATTTACCTATTTTACTAATAAGACAGGTTTCTCCACTGAATCTTTTCAAAATTAAGGTGCAGAGATCAAGATACTTCATTTCTAAAAACAGGTGGGAGTATCCTCCTGCCATTATCACAGTTAAGAAAAACAACAACCCCCATATCACCCAATACCTAGTCTACATTTAAATGTCTCCAATGCATCCCCTACATTTCTAAAGCTTGTTTCTACACCAATACCCCCAGTACCCCTTTGATTCCAAGGAACTTTTAAAGAAACCAGGTCAGTCACCTTACAGAAGGTCTCACATGTTGGATTTATCGGATATTCCCTTGTGTTGTATTTTTAACTTGTTCCTCTATCCTCAAGTTTACCTTGCTTAGATTCTGATTAACATTTGTTAGAGCATTTCATAGATAATGGTGTTTACTTTCACAGTATTGCGAGAGATTAAATAATGTCTAATTGTCCCACTAACAGTGATCCTAAACTGGATCACTTAAGTAGTGAAATAAGTATTTTAATCTGAGGCTATTACACTTAAAAGCATTTGGGCTTTCTAGGGATATGTGTATAAATGAGAATGTAGGAGAAAAGGAGAATATTAATAAAAATAAGGGAAGTAGATGAGCTAAAATATGAGAAAGATCAGGGTCTTGGTTATATTAGCCTAGGCCAACTGGCAAATATGACCAGAAAGTGAGGGGCTTGTAGTAATTCATTTATAATCTGCTTTAGTAAAATCTAAGATCTTTAAAGGCAAACATAATTATTAGGTGATTAATAACACTGCAAAACTATCCCTACAACTAATTCCTTGGGTATCCTTAAAATACGTTTTAAAATGCAGTACATATGACAGACTATCTTTTTTTTTTTGAGTTGGAGTCTCACTCTGTCGCCCAGACTGGAGTGCAGGGGCCGCTCCCGGCCACCGCAGCCTCGACCTGCTGGGCTCCGGCGATCCTTCCGCCTCAGTCTTCCGAGGAGCCGGAATTACAGGCATGCGCTACCACGCCCGGCTGATTTTTTGATTTATTGCAGAGATGAGGTCTTGCTGCCCAGGCGGGTCTCGAACCTGCGGGCTCAGGCCATCCACTCACCTCAGCCTCCCAAAGGCACGGGATCTTTTAAGTCATCCCATGCTTTTGAAACATGCCTTTCCATATATATTCACATACTACATCATCCTAACTATCCCAGAGAGGTAGGCAGAATGAAAGTGTTCTCAAACTAATTTTACCAATGGGAATTAGAGCTCAAAGGCAAAGATGCAGCCAGGAACACTGTCAAAACTAAGGTTAAATTCCAAGTCACTTGACACTTAGTATAATGGCCTTCTAACAAACTGAATTATGAATTTAACAGCAAGGTTCAATTTGGATACAATTTTTCAGAAACATTTCTGTGTATGGTAGGATAGGGTTAATGCTATATATTATGGACAACACTCATTTTATATATGGAAGGTATACTTTTAGGCATATTACATACATTCATGTACAACACACAATTTAACATCGCAGCGTTCCCTTATTTGAGAAAACAGTATTTATAAGTATGTTAAATAAACCCTCCCTAAAGACCACCAAATCCACAGACTTCCCCCATAAGCAGTGTGGTGTCACTATGGCTCCACATGACAAAGAACAAGAGATGTGATAGCACTGCCATAACTGACTCCCACATGCTCAGGCAAGAGCCTACACAGAGCCATGCTGCACGCAGCTGGCCTCTCGGGGTCCTCTCCAGCCACACCGTGTGCTGGCACACTGTGTTTGTAAGCCAGATTATGTTACAAATGCGCCTGGAGAGATATTTTTAAGTTAAAGACATTTCCAAAATTACAAAATAACCCAATTTTACAGAGACATTAATATGAGAATTCTATCAGTTCCTCTCCTTCGCTTCTAACAAAAATTGTGACAAGACACTTTTCAAGTTCACTCATCTGACTGAGCTGCTATGGTGTCTGGAGCCCATGAATGCCAAGGCCTTCTCTGCCAGAACTTCAGAAAAATTTAAAATCTTCTGGCAATCATTACTTTACTCACACTTCCTTTTGTTAGAAGATGCAAGGAGAATGCCTGCACACTTTCACACATTTTCATAACAACTCTGGCTATTCTCCAATCAAGAAGAAATTAACTTGTTGGAAAATGTGGCTCATGCCTGTAATCCCAGGCATGAGAAAACTGCTTGAGCCCAGGAGCTTGAAACCAGACTGAAAACATAGCGAGATCTCATCTCTACAAAAAAAAAAAAAAAAAAATCAGAAATATTAGCTGGGTGTGGTGGTGCGCACCTGCAGTCCCAGCTACTTGGTAGGCTGAAATGGAAGGACCACCTGAGCCCCAGAGGTAGAGGCTACAGTGAGCTGTAATCGTGCCACTGTCCTCCAGCCTGGGTGACAGAATGAGACCCTGACTCACAATAAAAAGGAAGAAGAAATTATCTTAAAACTTAGAAGCCCACCAAACTGAACACCAAAACCCCAGGAAAACTACAATCATCAAAATGAAGCTCAAAAGAGTGTGTGTGTGTGTGTGTGTGTGTGTGTGTGTGTGTGTGTGTGTGTGTGTGTACACGTACACAAAGTCACTTGGCCTGGTCATGACTTGTAAAGCAGTAAGACCAATAATTTAATTGTACTTTACTCTCTGCGAAGTGGTTCTACCGCGCACTAACTCCTGTCCAACTCCACAGAAGCTTTGAGAACAGCCTTATCCGCTGTCTGGAGAGGTAGGTAAAGATAAGTGCTCATGTCCCTGAGTACACAGGATTCTTTCCAGAGCTCTGTGCCACCTATCAAGTGGATGTACACGACCGCCTCCTACCCTACCCAGGTGACACACCCTAGCTCTGAGCACTGACTGGTAAGCAACAGTAGCTCTGATACTGTGTCAGGGCTGCCGAGTTGGGGTTCTGGAATCACATTCCTCATACAGAGTTACCTATCAGCTGATGATCAGATGTCACATTTCCACAAACAGCGGCCACTCAAATCCACCACCCTACACACAACATCCCAGCCCCCACCAGCCCAAAATTGCTGCTGGAAACTAGCAGAAAGCAGACTATTGCTTTCCATAATCCTTTCCTCTCCCAGTTCCAAGTACACTCACACAGGGAGGGCCAAGCACTGAAAAGCCTCGGAGGAGGGATTTTATCAAGTCAGAGAACCTCACAGCCCTCTGCTAGCCCCAGTGAGACAACAGTGCAGCTTTGTGCAACACATGCTCGGGGGGTTTCTTCATAGCAATTTAGAATGAGGAAATTCCATTTACTGCCAGACTTTTGTTAAAGAGCTCCCATTTAGATGGCTGTGCCCTTAATAATCTTCCTGTGCCACTTTAGCCGTTTTACCTCCACAAGAGCTGACAACTCAGCAGATGGTATCAAAAGTACTTCTGTACTCAGGGCTGAATGGGAGTATGAGGGCCTGAGCTGGACAGAGGTTCCATTCAGAAGGGCCTCCTTTGAAAACTCTTCTGGCATTCTAAATCCCAGGAATTCAAGTCACTGCAAGGGAAAAATCTTCCCTGCCCAGAGGGGAGAAGGGGGCAGGGGACACAACCAACAGCACTACCTGTGCCGGGCATGGACTCATCGCCACAGAGAAGCCAGGGTAGAGGAAGGGTTACTTAGGTGTGGCAATTTGCCAGATTCCAAATTCCCTCATGGAGGATTTTTTCCAGACATTTAAAATGAGGCACCTCTAAATGAGGGGTACAGGATTCCTAATGTCAAAGGTCACTACCAGGACCACAGCAACACCATTTACTGAACACTTAACTAACAGTAAATTCACTTTCTATCCATATACTTTCTAATCCTGAAAACAACCCTGCTTGGCAGAGACTCTTGGCTCCACTTTTTCAGACAAGAATACAGACCCTTTGAGGTACTGACCTGGTAAGTCCACCAAATCACAGCACCTGACCCAAGGCTCTCCAGCCATATCTGTCGGACTCAGCAGACTCAGTATGGGTGCTGTATGTAACTCCATGTGGCTAGACTGAGATTAAAGTGTTAATCTCCTCAGAGCTCTCATTTTCCCTGTAATTTAATAGCCTCCCTGTAGAGTGAGAGGATCCTGAAGGCAAGGACTGACTCTTTTCTATATCCTCAGCACCTAGTGTGATGCAAGACAGATGAAATGTACCAGGACCAGTATGTGCTAGATGACTGGACTCTAGTAAAATCTCACACAAGTCACTGGAGAAGGCTAAGCATCACTGTCCACATAATCATAACATTTAAAAAATCATAAGAAAAAAATACACCTGATAACAGCAAACTCCAAAACCTTAATTTACATAATCAAATTTGAAGTACTTCATTACAACAGTGCCTCTAACTCACATAGCAAGTTCATAAAACACAACTCAAAACACCTTACAATCTCTAAGTATTATAGTCTAAACATTTTGTTATGGGAATACTTACAATTCCACATTTTAAAAGTTGGTTCTTTGAGTTCAATCTAATCTTTTTAACCTAATTGCCAACATGTTAAAAAAAAAAACTTTTTTTGAACTTAAAAAAAATCATATTCTTGTAACATACAGTATTTTATCTCAGCCTCTCCACTACTTTTATTTTTTAAATAGAGGAACAACATATCTAGTTCATATACAGAAGTTGTGGTATGTCTGGGAGCCAGCTTAAGAATCTAAATAGTATAAGAACATAAAAATATTTTAAATGCTTAAGTAAAATATAATCTAAATCTTTTAAAAAAAGAAATGAAAGAAAAAGCTTATTTCACTTATATTACAGCTCCCCTTCACAAACAAACTCCTTCCCCTTGGTTGGGAAATTCAAGGCAGCCAAATTCAACTTGGAGGAAATGCCAAAGAGATGGTGTCATGCAAGATTCCTTTAAAGAAAAGGAAAATAGATAAGAGCTCTTTCTAGGAGAAAAATGCCCAAGGAAACCAAAGGAAGCAAACTTTGTTCACACAAAGAGAAGCCTAACCTCATTTAATGAGCCTTTGCAGTCTACTGAAAACTAAAACAAGAATCCTAAAATGAAATGGAAATCCACCTTTATATTGTCAAACAATCACGAGAAATCAATTTCTTTCTAACTCCAAGAAAGCCTGCCACCTGAGGTGTGTGTGTGATTATTTCTAGTGCCGATATTTCTGACCTCAGCTCAATTTCTCAAGTGTTTTCTTTCTTTTCTCCAGACCACATGCTTCCTCCTAAGAGGAAAGCTATGGGATCAGTTAGGATTATGTTTATCAAAGGACATGGCTGGAAAGCCTACATTTAGTATACAGTCCTCCCTCGGTAGACATAGGGTCTGGTTCCAAGACCCCCTGAGTATCCCCAAATCAGGGCTTACTCAAGTCCAATGAGTTCTGTGGAACTCGTGTACAGAAAAGGATGGGCCTCTGTATACGTGGGTTTCACATCCCACATATATTGTATTTTCTATCTGCGTTTGGGTGATAAAAATCTAAGTGGACTATGCTGTTCAAACTCATGTTGTTCAAGGGTCAGCTGTACCTTACTGCCCTTAACCACAGACCCCGCCTGAACCACATACAAATGCAAAGTAAGTATGTCCTCAGATCCCTCTGTAGCATAGAGGATATAAAACAGCTACTATAATCACAACTCTGACACAGGTACCTTTGATTTGTCATCTTCCAAGAATAAAGGGTTCCATGACTATATGCAGTATTGTAAGATACATCACAATAGTCCCCCTTTAACCAATGTTTCGTTTTTCATGGTTTTAATTATGCCCAGTCAACCGAGGTCTGAAAATATTTTTATACAATAAGGTATTTTCAGAGAGAAAAAGAAAGCTCACATTCACATAACCTTTATTACAAAACACTGTTATTATTTTTCTATTTTATTATTAGTTATAAACTTTAGCATACATACAGAGAAAAATGCATAGACAAAAAAAGTATACATATTTTTAAAAAGAGAAAACTGTATTATAACAGAAGATGAATACAAGTCACATCTGACTTCTGCAATTACAAGAGGTGCTCAAAGTGGACCATCAGTTTCCAGACACTTCTGATTACAGCAAACTACAAGAAATATATTTAACCTCTTAAGATGTGTATACATTTTTTTGGCACCACCAGTATAGGAAAAAACTCAGTATGAACAGGATTGGGTACTATCCTCAGTCTCAGAGTCTTGGAATGTATCCCCTGTGGATAATGGGGGACTACTATATTTTAAAAGTTACGCGTTTCCATTGAGTCTGTATTAAATAATCTGTTATTATTTCTGTATGTGTGATTTACTGAATAAAAAAAATTGGACCAGGTTCAACTCCTGATTTTTATCATTTATGAGCCATAGATTTTACAAGTTTTGTGTGCACACAATCTATTCACTATAGCATTTATTTATAATTTGCTGGGAAGGTGTTCTCAAGTTTTATAGAAAGAGAAGTAGAGACAGAACTACAGATTATATAAGGTATTTTTGAAACCTGTAAGAAGTACTCCGAGGTTATCAACATGGAATGATATGGAAGTATCAAGTTAATGTATCATTATTCCAAAAAGAACTTGTCAAACTATAATTATTTGAATGAGTTTCTAACGGCACTGTAATTGCATAAAGCAAAGTCCCAAAGCTTCCCACAGGAAAGACACTCCCCTTCTGCTTATTCCTTACCCCAAAGCTACACACTGATAGTTTTTGCAACAATCTCAAGAGCTGTATGAGACATCAAAAGTTCAACAAGCCCTGACCACTGTGCTCTGCCCCAAGAAGAATGAAGAATCCATAATCAAGGCATTAAAAATTTTACCCAGACACAATCCCCACACACTCCAAAAATAACAGTGAAACCTTTTCATGGCAGAGTAGGGTAATTTATTTCTAAGTGATGGAGCCATTCTGATAATAAAACACACCTGTGGCAAAGATGAACTGGGACCCAAAAGACACAGGTCAGATTGCGGTCCTGTCACTAACACCCTGTGTGCACCTCTGACCTTCAACACCATTTCAACAGTGTTGTTTAACTATTATGGAGCAAACACTGGTGTTCCCAGCTGCACAATAGGAACAGGTTGGAGTAGATGGCATTTACTCAGCTTCCAGATTCTCTCTTGGCTTAATTAGATTTTTTATTAACACCCACAACGAAATCTTGCAGGAGGGTCTAAGCAGCAGAACTTGGATACCATAATTTCATTAGGACCAAGGTATCTTCATGTCTTTCTGAAACATAACTGACTCGGAAATAGGGGTAGTATCCACTGTTTTGCTTATAGCATAGGATGAAAAAGAACATATCTTTCTATTCTAAATTAGTTACTTTATTGAACTTAACAATATCATGAAACTGCCTCTCCTCGCCCCACTCCCACCCAAAACAAAACAAAATCTCCAAGACCAGCAAAGTCCAGAAAATTAATTTCATGTGCCTAGAAAGTCTAGGCACATATCCCACTAAGCAGAATGAACAGAAGGCAAATCCCTACCCACTCACAATGTGTGACTCTAGCACAGAAGCTGAGAAGGCACACTACTAAATCCACTTCACAAATGAAGCAAGGAGAAAAGTAACACTGTTTGGAACTGCTTCCCATCTATCTCTGTCAAGGAACTAAGAAAAGTGCCAATAATAGTTGCGTCATAGATGGGCTTATGGTTCAAAACTCCAAAGTGTTCATAATGGCAAACAGTATTCCTTCCAACAAAAACGCTGAGTTGTATTTTAATACTCCTCTTTCCTACTATAGAAAAGTGATGTCAACTAAGATTGTGCTGCAATCAAATCCTTCTCAAGGATTAACAACAAAGCTCAGAGATTTACTATCTGATTTACAGTATAAAATTCAGTTTTTAAGTCCTCACATTATTCTCACAATTTAAAAAAAACCCTCAAATGCAAACTGATTTTTAAGAGCCTATATTAGAAATAAACCCCTTACTTCTTATTTAGAAATAAATATTTTATCTAAAGCTGTTTAGAAGGAAAGCTAGAAGGGCAATGCAGAGAAAATATATCTGGATGTGGTCCTGGAAAGACTTTGCTAATATGCAACTTTCAGCAGAGTAAAGAGTGGTCAGTAAAAAAGGAAACGAACTCAGAGCCTGCAGAATGAGAACTCATGTTATGAATAAAAGTTCCCTGTATGTACAAAAATACAGTGAAAGCTACAACAGACAGATGTGCACTTACTAAAGTCACCTAGTGAAAGAAATGACAGGCAGTAAATACAAGCACCTATCTGTACAAAGAGCCCTGTCCAGCGCAACCAAGTGCCTGAGAAAAGAGCATGCAACCGAGTAGGGGCGGGCCTATATCAGCTATCAATTTCAAGCCAAGAATAGTTAGTCCACCCTGTTTAAAGGAAAAATTTAAGAGTAGATGAGAA